>NW_028318143.1:1990000-2158333 GCF_062004578.1 Staurois parvus
CCTATGCAGGCCTTCTCTGTACTCACTCACCCAGATCCAATGATGAGAAAGAAGGTAGAGTTGGTGTGCTTCTATCCACACTGAGCACCTTTCATGTCTTCCCTGCCCCTCCCTCTCTATCCTTCTCATCTTTCTAGACTCAAGACTTCATTCGGCTGTTTTCTCCCATTTCCCAGGTTTTCAGTGATCTATCAGCCTCCTGGACCAGTGTTGCACTTTCTTCATGACTTCTCTGCTTGGTTACCCTACTTTCTCTCCTCTGAAATACCCACTATCATTCTTGGAGATTTTAACATCCCCATTAATGTGAACAACCCAGCTACATCCCAACTCTTCAACCTAACCTCATCTTTTGCCTTAACTCAATGGACACAGTCCTCCACTCACTCTGATGGGAATATACTACACCTTGTTTTCTCCCATCTTTGTACCCCCTATAACATCACAAATACCCCCTTTCCTCTTTCTGATCACAATCTCATCACCTTCACACTGACCTCATCTTCAAACACTTATCCCTCCAAGCAGCACACAATTACCCGGAGAAACCTCCACAACTTAAACCCTTCTCTTTTCCGCTCTGCAACTGACCGTCTCTATGACAGAATCTCTCCCCTGTCCTGCCCTGAGCTGACCACTGCTGTCTACAACAGTTCGCTTTCATCCAAACTAGTCTCACTTGCTCCTCTAAGTGCACGAAGAATCAGGCCCCGACCATTACAACCGTGGCAGCCTGACGACACTAGAAATCTTAAGAGACATATTCGTGCACTGGAGCGACAGTGGTGTAAAACCAAATCCCAGCAAGCATTCACCCTATATAAATCTGCTTTCTTAACATACAATTCCTCCCTCCATGCTGCCAAACAAGCCTACTTTGTCACTCTTATTAATACCTTGTCATCCAGTCCTCGTCGTCTCTTTTCTACTTTTAACTCTCTACTTTCTCCACCTCCACCCAGTAACTCACTCACTGCTTACGAGATTGCCAATCATTTCAAAAACAAGATTGATTCAATTTGTAGGGGCATCTCCACTGCACAGACATCTATCCCACTTAGTATACCTTATACTAATCCTTCCACAACACTTTCCTCTTTTGACCTTGCTACTATTGAAGAGATCATTATGTTTTTTCAGAAGCCCGTCTCATCACGTGCCTCCTGGATCCTGCCCCCTCTCAACTACTATGGTCACCCTCTTCTTCTGTCCTATGCTCCCTCACTCATATCTTTAATCTCTCCCTCTCTACTGGCACCTTCCCCTCCCCTCTAAAGCATGCGCAGATCACTCACATACTTAAAAAGCCCTAGCTGGACCCCACCAATCTGAACAACTTAAAACCTAATCTCCCTGCTCCCGTTTACCTCAAAACTCTTAGAACACTTAGTCTACAATCGCCTGAGCTCCTACCTCACTGAAAAAAACCTTCTTGATCCTTTACAGTCTGAATTTCACTCACTACACTCCACTGAACCTGCCCTACTAAAACTCACTAATGATTTACATTAATATCTAATGTAATCTGCTAAAACTAATGGCAACTACTCCAAACTCTTACTACTTGTCCTCTCTGCAGCTTTTGATACTGTTGACCATCCTTGCCTCCTTAAAAAACTCCACTCTCTTGGCCTCCAAGACTCTGCTCTCTCCTGGTTCTCCTCCTACCTATCGCAGCGCTTCTTCAGCGTTACCTATAACTCTGTCTCCTCCTCTCTATTTCCTCTTTCTGTAGGGGTCCCTCAAGGTTCTGTCCTTGGACCCCTTCTCTTCTCCATCTACAGCTCTTCCCTTGGTCATTTGATAAACTCCCATGGCTTTAAGTACCATCTCTATGCTGATGACACACAAATCTATCTTTCTACTCTTCACCTCACCCCTTCAGTCTCCTCTTGTATTACTAACCTACTGTCAGTGACATATCAGCATGGATGTTACTCCACTTCCTCAAACTAAATCTTTCTAAAACGGAGCTTATATTATTCCCTCCAGCCCGTGCCCCCCTCCCCTGACTTCTCCATCAAGATCAATAACACAATCATCAGTCCCTCCCCTCATGCTAGGGTACTAGGTGTAATCCTAGACTCCCATCTGTCCTTTCAGCCCCAAATCCAATCACTGTCCAAATCTTGTACACTTCATCTCCACAACATCTCCAAAATACACCCATTTTTAACCTCTAAAACCACTACGTAACTTATTGACTCCCTGGTTATCTCTTGCCTTGACTATTGTAAATCCCTCCTCATTGGCCTACCTAATCGCAGGCTATCCCCTCTTCAGTCTATCATGAATGCTGCTGCCAGACTCATCCACCTTACTAACCATTCCATATCTGTCATCCCTCTCTGCCAATCCCTCCACTGGCTTCAAATTGCCCAATGAATAAAATTCAAAACATTAATAACATATAAAGCCATTTATAACTCTGCCCCAAATTACATCACCAATATTGTTTGTTTCTTCAGAAAACTGAGCTCCATGGTTCATCAGACAGCCATTAAACATGGACATTGTACCAAAATTGGTCACATTTCTTCTGGCAACAAGAAAGGATCTGTGTTAAGCAGAGCCACTTAATAGCCTGCTTGAGCATCAATCTACCAAAGCTCCTTTAGTACAAGACTGGTCAACAGAGACAAACTGGATCACTGTTTTCTGCATTAAAACCACATATTTCACAGCTTTCTCTACCATTCAATGGTATAATAAAGCCAGACTAGGGGGACAGTCTTGTCAAAATGGTGTATCACTCACTTATAATAAATACCTATCACAATATCTCCTTAGACCATGTGCTTAAAAATCAACCACAATCACAATAAACTAAAATAAACAAATTAAAAAATAAATGAATAAATAAATGAATGAAAAACTTTAATAAAGTCTCTTAAGTAAAAGTCCTTTTAAATCAAATTTCTTGTGATGTGCTTCTCTCTCTTCACCATTAGTAGTGCACATATATCTTCCACACTCTTGTGATACCACCACCAATTGCACTCTCACCTGGACTCTATAACTTTACATATACTGTAGGGTCATACAAAGCTTGTGCCCCTCTTTTAGACATATAATATCTTTATGGCCTCGCTGGTGACTCTCCCTGATGATGGTCTCACTTTCTGGGCTCTCTTCATTAGCCAAATCCTCCTTAGGATTATTTGGGTACTGCTCCTTTAAGACACACTCCAATGCTCTCCTTTCCTCAGATTAAAAGGTGCTAAACTGCACCAGAGATAGCCAGCATATGTAATTAGCAACCTCCTTTTACACAGATGCAGTTTTGGCAAACTGATGAACATGTCTGAGTTTGGCGATTGCCAGGAGAACGGTAGTTGCCTGACTGCATTGTGCCAAGTATAAAGTTTGGCGGAGGGGGGATTACGGTGTGGCGTTGTTTTTCAGGGGTTGGGCTTGGCCCCGTAGTTCCAGGGAAGGGAAATCTTAAGGCATCAGCATACCAATACATTTTGGACAATTTCATGCTCCCAACTTTGTGGGAACAGTTTGGGGATTACCCCTTCCTGTTCCAACATGACTGCACACCAGTGCACAAAGCAAGGTCCAAAAAGACATGGATGAGTGAGTTTGCGGTGGAGGAACTTGACTGACCTGCACAGAGTCCTGACCTCAACCTGATAGAACACCTTTGGGATGAATTAGAGTGGAGACTGCGAGCCAGGCCTTCTCGTCCGACATCAGTGCCTGACCTCACAAATGTGCTTCTGGAAGAATGGTCAAACATTCCCATAGACACCCTCCTAAACCTTGTGGACGGCCTTCCCAGAAGAGTTGAAGCTGTTATAGCTGCAAAGGGCAGGGCCAACTCAATATTGAACCCTACCGACTAAGACTGGGATGCTATTAAAGTTGATCTGCATGAAAAGGCAGGCGTCCCAATACTTTTGGAAATATAGTGTATTTCCTCTGCTCTTTCAGAGTGTTGTGACATCAACCTGTAAGCTCCGCTCCTATGCATTTCATATTTTCCTTCAGACTAGCAGGATAGCTGGTCTGTTTTATGACTATAAATCCATTTTAATGTTTCTTTATTTTAAACAATGTTGTAAATAAAATAGAATTCTTATACCTTAAAGAGCTGTCATCATTACTAAAGATTGCCAAATGCCAGCTTTATCTTTCTTCATTGCAATGTAAGAACACACAAAGGTTAACTGCTGTACTGGCCGTATGAATGTTTTTTGTGCAGTCTATAGCAGAAGACATTAATAATATTGTGGTCTCATACACTGAAAGAAGCAGTCATTTTTAAGCAGCACTTATTTATCCAATATTTTCAGCATTGCACATTAGTGAAAAATGTTTAATATATTGCTAGAATTGTTTCTTTCCCATGCACAAACTTTTATCAGCGGATAAGATCTAAAGCTGCCCACTCACTCCAATATGAATTTAAAACCTCCTTTTACAAGAACTATGCAGTATGAGAGTCTACCTCATTGGATATTAATTCAATGGATAATTTAGGTAACTCCTTGATCTACATTGTTGTTGATAATTATAGGGGCCCGTTCACCCATAATAGGGTGCACCACAATGCATGCATTTTTTTGCATTGAGATCAGTTGTCTTATGCAACCCATTCATTTTAAATGGGTTATCAATACACATGAACACACAAAAAAATTAGGTCCTGCAACATTTTTCGATGTGCAGTGCATTACATCTATAATGTGTGTGTATTGCAGTACACTGTAGATGTGCATTGGGTTGCAATTGACAATGAAAGGTAAGACACTGAACACACACATATACAGTGCATTGCCATAGTATGCATTGTGGTGTAAATGAGCTCAAAAAAAGATTTTGCAAACAGATTGTTATTATTTGCTCTGTGAATGGACACTTTTCATGTCAAATGCATACACTGTGACACAGATGTTTCACCAAATGTATTATTCTAATTTCCGCCCATATTACACAACATTTTCCCTAATTTTGAAACATTTCTTTTATCCTTGCTATGCTTATTTTGTCATTCAAGAATGCACATTTCTGTGAATCTTTGATTGTTGCATAGTGGCGTCCCTAGGCGGGTGCAGGGTTTGCGCGCCACACCGGGTGACACCTATCACATGGGGTGACACTGGACCCTCTCCACGAACTCCACGAAAAGGAAGGTTTTAAAGCAAGCCGATGATCCACACAAGATGGATCGGATCTGCGGATTGAGCATAATGGATCGGAGTCCAATCCATTATGCTCCCCAATCCGCAGATCCGATCCATCTTGCGGATATCGTCGGCTTTCTTTAAAACCTTCCTTTTCGTGGAGCTCATGGAGAGGGTCCAGTGTCACCCCGTATAGGTTGCATGCTAACGATCCCCGCAGAATGGTTCTGATCTGCGGATTGAGCATAATGGATCAGAGTCCGATCCATTATGCTCCCCAATCCGCAGATCCAATCCATCTTGCGGGGATCGTCAGCTTTCAAGCTATACGGGGTTAACTGATCCGGGATCCGGGACTTGTCTGTAACTAGGAAATGCGGCCGCGATAGCAGGAACCTCCTCCATCTGACATCACTTCTAGAGCATGTGCAGACCGGACCAGTGTTGAAAGATCAGTTAACCCCGTATAGGTTGCAAGCTGTCGATCCCCGCAAGATGGATTGGATCTGCGGATTGGGGAGCATAATGGATCGGACTCCAATCCATTATGCTCAATCCACAGATCCAATCCATCCTTCGGGGATCGTTGGAGGGGTGACACCAAGTGTTACCGCACCGGGTGACACCAGTCCTAGGGAGGCCCCTGTTGTTTCATCTCCTGGGATTAGTGCCACACTGCTACTGTCACTGACAGCCAGAAGTTCCAGCACTGCAGGATGCCATTCACATTTAGATGGCAGCCACTGTGCTGCAGACCTGTGTGGACAGGTGCAGTTGACAACTTTGCCACTAGGTGGCACTGTACCAGTGTTTGGCTACAGCAGACAGTGTCAGCAGGTGTTAGGCCTCTTTTAGGTAGAGCCCTCCTGCAGTGAAGTCAGGGGTGGGTCAGCACCCACATATAAGCCAGGTAGGGAGGAGCACAGACACACTTGGGGTAAGGGAGCTAAACACCCCACACCTATGTAGATGTGATCAGGTCCTGGATAGGACAGTAAGCTGGGAGAAAAAGACCTGCACGCAGAAAGAGCTGGAAGTAGATTTTCTGTCCCTTACAGAGGTGGGGGCAAGGGCAAAAGGCCTTTTAGGCCAGGCAGAAGTTCCCTGTGTGTGAGGTTGCTTCCCTGGATTGTCCCAGGAGAGGTGTACCTAAAGACGTGTCAAGACTGTTAAAGGGAGATGGCTACCAAGGAGCTGCATATGCTTTCAAATGTGACTACTGAAGACCATCCACTAACTGCGATTGTGTAATGTGCATTCATTTCCCTCTGGGATTAATAAAGTATTCTGAATTTGAATTATCCGAATGTATGTAACTGTTATGCCATGCCCTGAATCATCAGTAAAGTGGCACAAACTACTTTTATGTGTGGACATTCCTTCCTTTTGGGGATATAAAAGTCAACGGCTTTTGGCGGAGGGTTCGGCCTCAGCTGGAGGGACAGTGTTCTAGCAGGACAGGAATGGGGGTAGGGACTTTTGCTCATTGCGCCAATTCTAGGCAACCATGAAGCCCCTCTTACACCTGAACTGGAGTAGACCACACACTGTACACACTGCAGAATGTTAGAGTAAGCCTGTCCCAAGTCTATCCTCATTAACATACAATGCAAGAAGCCCAGCTTCTACAATTTTAACACTTTGTTAGGACAGAGTGTTCAAATCTAGTTAAAATTGATCATGAAGATCTGCCTGAACAATAAAGACTGAGTTATTTATGGCAAATGCAGTTTTCCAGCCCCCCCTATAACAAAGATAACTACCTAGGATTTTTCCTTGCTGGAGAGCCCAGAATAGAGCATCTAAAAAAGGTAAGCTGAAGTCTTTAAATTTTTTTATGTTATGCCATGTGAATGGGGACATGTGACAAATATAAAACAGGTGGTAGGTCCTTTCACACAGGAGACCCAATTAGGTTTGTCTATCAGTTTTTCAGGTGGACCTGATTGGAAGGTCCATGCATTCCTATGGGAACGGACTTATGTCTGTTTACACCCGCCTACCTCCATGTCTAATCTGGTTTGTTAATTAAAAGGGGGTCCATCCTCTTCCGTTTAGGCGGATCAGAAGGTGTTTTGGTGTAAAAAGGACAGAGGAGTCCATTTATACCCAGCCGCCCATAAGATGAGATGTCCGGGATATGTCATCCGTTCTCCTCCCTGATCAGCGGGGGGTCTGTGAGCTGATAACCTGCTGGTTGTGACGGAATCCACCCTGCGTGGAAGGGGCCTTATCCCAATTTTGCTGCAAAAGTGGAAATACACTTTAGGGCTGTAAACAGAGTAAGAGCAGAGAGTAAATCATCCAATTGGAATACATATTCTGGTGACAATTGCGTAAAATGAAATTTTCCCTCTTCTTTAGGTGAAGTTTCATCTAATGTCTTGTTATGTTTTCAGGACACAAACTTATGAAAAATATCTCCAGTGGGATACAGACAGTAAAAAATAGCCCCCTAACCCCTTCCTCTGTCAAAAAAAAAAAAAAAAAAAGACTGTGATTAAACATACACTTAAAAATTGTAATCAGGTCTTCCCCGTATTTATTAATCATATCTGTTATTTTATCAGCTTACAAAATAAAAAAAAGACATCACAATGAGACATTTCACACCTAACTCAACAATCAGACATTTGCATTGCATTTATCTCAACAGTTACTAGTTTAACCATTAGCCAGAATTCTATCAATCAATCCTCTCCTTACCTTTGCCTTCACTTTGGACTGTCAGACATTTTGGCATGGCGCAGATAAGCTGCATCCACAGTACCACCTTGCTACAACAATGCAGTGATGGTAAATAGTGAAAATCGATATAATCTGTTTAACATGGTGACCGATCAATAAACCTGTGTTCCTCAGTTCTTGTCATTATATTTAAATGCGTAATATATCTTTCCACTTCAGTGATGGATGTAGATGGGCGCAGATTAACTGAAATCAAAGAAGAAAAAAATGTTAATACTACATTGTCAAGAAAATAAAATACTTTTGGGGTTTACATATAATAGCTCAAAGGGAAAATAAGATGGTTTGGTTTTATTCTAATTAATATATATATATATATATATATATATATATATATACTGTATGTGTATATATATATATATATATATATATATATATATATATATATATTTATTTATTTTAACTGATGTTTTATATTTTATTCAACTTTTTTACCAATGCATATGGGATATAATATGGCATGCAATAAATATAAATGAAATAAAATGCAATATATATAAATTAATAAAATAAATATGGAATACATCTGGGATGCAGCCATGATACTGATACCACAGAGTATTGTGTTTATTTAAAGCGAAAGAACGGATGAAGCTGCTTGTTTTTAGGTGGTTTCTCCATAACTGAATTTTCACAGGGTCCATTTGAATACAACAGGCAGGAAGCAACAACAGTCTCCCCTCATTCAGCTTTCTGTTGTATATACAGTATATTACACTATATTGCAAAAAATATTGGGACATCTGCCTTTACACGCACATGAACTTTAATGGCATCCCAGTCTTTGTCTACACGGTTCAAGGTTGAGTTGGCCCACCATTTGAAGCTTTTTTTTCTTCTGGGAAGGCTGTCCACAAGGTTTAGGAGTGTGTCTATGGGAATGTTTGGCTTGGCTCGCAGTCTCCGCTCAAACTCATCCCAAAGGTGTTCTCCCAGGTTGAGGGCAGGTCTCTGTGTAGGCCGTTCAAGTTCCTCCACCCCCAACTCACTCATCCATGTCTTTATGCACCTTGCTTTATGCACTGGTGTGCAGTCATGTTGGAACAGGAAGGGGCCATCCCCAAATTGTTCCCACAAAGTTGAGAGCATGAAATTGTCCAAAATGTCTTGGTAAGCTGATGCCTTAAGAGTTCCCTTCACTGAAACTAGGGGGCCAAGCCCAACCCCTGAAATACAACCCCACACCATAATCCTCCCTCCACCAAACTTTACACTTGGCACAATGCAGTCAGGCAACTACTGTTCTCCTGGCAACTGCTAAATCCAGGCAAGTCCATCGTATTGCCAGACAGAGAAGCGTGATTCATCACTCCAGAGAGCACGTCTCCACTGCTCTAGAGTCCAGTGGCAAAGTACTTTACACCACTGCATCCAACGCTTTGCATTGCACTTGGTGATGTAAGGCTTGGATGCATAACAACATAACATAACAACAGAACCATAACAACATAACACTCAGCTGGAATAGCAGCGATACAACAATTAATTTTTTAGATATATGGCTAGTAAAAGAAGGATCATCTATCACTACAAAAAATTACTTTAAAAACACAGATAGAAATTCATATATACCCACCCATAGTTGCCATCATAAGGCATGGATAAAGAACATACCTAGAGGGCAGTTCACAAGACTGAGACGCAATTGTACACATGATATAGATTATCAGGAACAAAGTGACATCCTTGTTAAGAGATTCATCTATAAAGGGTACAAAAAAGAGTATATAGGTGAAGAAAGGGATAGGGTAGGTGCACTAGATAGAAGCAAATTACTAACAAAAAGTCAGAATAATAATAATATGGATAATGCCATGACTATCATAATGCCATATAATAAGCAATATAAAGATGTGCAAAAAATAATTAAAAAATATTGGGATATATTAAAACTGGATAAAGATCTGAAAGATAACATTCCTGACAATCCAAGATTCATATATAAAAAAGCTCCCAACATTAGAGACAAGGTAGTAAAGAACATATTAGATCCCCCTAAACATAACTTATTTTCGTTCTTTCAGGGAATTGGATTTTATAAATGTGGAAGATGCTATAGTTGTATTAGAACAAAGAATAATCCCAGAAATAGACTGCATTTCACTAATTCAATAAGTGGAAAAATATTCAAGATAAATCAATTTATATCATGTGACACTAAGGGGGTAATATATGCACTAAAATGTCCGTGCAATAAAATCTACATAGGAAGAACAAAACGCATGCTAAAAGAAAGAATAAAGGAGCATGTTAGAAATATTTCAAAAGGATATAAATATCACAATGTATCATTACACTTTAAATTATATCATGGTCAGAAAACAGAAGGACTAGAATTTTGGGGAATAGAAAAGCATAAGGCACACTGGAGAGGGGATAATCTTATCAGAGAAATTAGTAAAAAAGAATTCCAGTGGATTTACCAAATGAATTCTTTGCATCCGTTGGGACTAAATAAGGAATTTGATCTAGCTTGTTTCCTGAATGATTATTGATATTATTATATAATAAGGAGCATAAAAATATATTTTATATATAGAGTAGAATATTATGGGGGAGATATAGATGTATTAATGATAAAGACGCTAAAAAAATAGAAACAATTTTAAGGTATTGTTGGTACTACAAGCACTTATAATACCATATTCAAATAATAGGTTTATTTTCATTTTAATTTATTATATTTTTTATATTTTTATATTTTAATTTTATTGTTATTTTTATTTTTATTTCTATTTTTATTTTTATTTATTTCAATTATTTTTAGCAATTTTTTAATAAATTGGTTATTGCTAAACTAATAATATTTTTATTTTAACCTTCTATTAAAAATGTATATAAAGGAATTTAAATGTTTAATATGGAGATACAGTATGAAAATTGTGGATAATATAGAAATGATTACGATAATCTTTATGGCGATGTAATAGTATAAAAGGTATGAGACTGCAATCCTAATTGTGAAGGGTGTGTGTGGAAGCATTCAGTATGCAGCCGGAGGATGATGAGGCGTACTACGTATATATATAATAGTGTTAACATCAAGATATAATTTGGACTCCTAAAATATGGAGGGGGTATTTATAACGTATATATCACAGCAAAAATGGCGCCGGTAGGATATATATAACCTCAGTGCAGGATGACATGTAAAACTACATCCCCCAGAGGAAGCTACGAGTCCCTGTAGCGTAACGCGTAGGGGAGGGGCGGTGACGTCATCACGCATCCACAGAGGAACGGCGAGTATATCGAGTGAAGACACACACACCTGCAAGGCTGTTTGTAGGAGGATTTGGATATATTTTATACAAAGCGCTACTTTTATTTATACCATGTGAGTGGGAGATCAGAAGCTCATTAAACAATTGTTACCCAGGATAAGACACTATGTTTCTTTTTCCCTTCTCTGTATGTATCGGCTATGGAGGATTAAGTCAAGCAGCTAGAGGAGAAAGTCCTTATTGAGAAGGCTGTATTGAGGAGAAAGGAGAGGAGGAAGGAGAGAGAGGTTTATGCCATGAACATTGACCTACCACGCAGATTAGATTGAACTACAACACCATCTCAATTCGTATGAACTGAACTGTCATTCCCATTCTAAAAAATTTTTTCTCATTTTTTCATCTCACATTTTCTCATTTTTTCATTTCATTTTATTTTATTTTTCATACTTCATATTTTCACTTTTTATTAGGTTTTTGCACTTATTTAAAAATATTAATTTATTCTTTTTTAATTTATTTATATATTTATATCAATTATGGATTTTAGTATTATGGATTTAGAATATTATTGAATTATTGGTGATACACTTAAGCCATTTATAATTTATTATAGCACTCATAGTTGTATACATTGGAGCGCGGTACAATATTGATATATAAGCTCACATCCATACACCTGGAGAGGGTGTAATAAGTACCTGGCGATCTAAAGTCTAGTTAAGCACGTAATTAATTAATTAGTAGTTCACTTATTCATTATTATTGTTATTATTATTTTTACACACGGAATCAATTGCTCTAAAAGTAAGAAAACTTCTAGTGGCTCACAAGTATTCAATCAATTTGTATCTAAGGCTTGGATGCAGCTGCTCAGCCATGGAAACCCATTCCATGAAGCTCTCTACGCACTGTTGTTGTGCTCATCTGAAGGCCACATGAAGTTTGGAGGTCTTTAGCTATTGACTCTTTGTTATAATACCACTAACAGTTAACCTCCCTAGTGGTCTGATTATGTCCATATTTCTGTGCTCTATTTTGTGCTGCATATTTAGGCACATTTTTTTGCATGGAAATATTTATTTTTTTTATTGTAGGCCTGTAATTTTTAGGAATAACTCACTGAAATCTGTCCGAACAAGAGTCTAGTAAACATCCCGGGTATGTTAAAATTTGAAACACGAAATCATAAATTATAATTTAATAAATAATCAGGTAACTCCTTACCCTGACCTACAAAGCCGTTCACAACACTGCCCCTGACTACCTCACCAATCTGATCACCAGGTACCACCCTACCCGTACCCTTCGCTCCTCACAGGACCTCCTTCTATCCTGCTCCCTGGTCTCCTCCTCCCATGCACGACTGCAGGACTTCTCCAGGTCCTCCCCCATCCTCTGGAACTCACTGCCCCAATCCATCAGACTGTCGCCTTCTCTATTCACATTTAGGCGCTCCCTCAAAACCCATCTCTTCAGGGAAGCCTACCCCACCCTCACCTAACGGCCATCCTCCCTCATTCCTCCTACCACTTCATCCCCCCCAGCCACTTCCTACTGTACCTTTACCCCCTCCCTCCTAGATTGTAAGCTCGGAAGAGTAGGGCCCTCTTACCCCTCGTACGCTGTCTGTCTTTGTTGTACTGTGCCATGTATTGTCCCCCCCTATTGTACAGCGCTGAGCAAACCCTTTGGCGCTATATAAACTCGTAGTAATAATAATAATAATAATAATAATCATAAAAAATAATAATATAATAATACATTTAATTCAATAATATAATCAAACCAAAAACACTGAGATTTGAAATATAGCGCCAAGTTCGCACATCACTGAGCAAAGTCGCAGAATCGTTTTCAGTGTCTGATGACGAATTTCCCCCACGAATCATTATCACTCAATTCTGCAAGTGGTTCTGATTTACTATCGCTGTTCTCTAGCCACTCTAAAACCGCTTTTGACCTAAAGGGACGCTTTTTGGACGCCATGGACATTTCTCAGTTTGAAGGCAGAAAGAACAGTCAAAATGCAGGCAGGGCACAGGACAAAGCACTCGGGACAAAATGTATGTGAAATGGTTTGATACAGTAATGTTTTACTATATTATTTTAGTGAATTTAGTGAATGTCACTTTTTGTCATTTTTAAATTTCCCGCTGTTCCTCCCCCATACGTTGCGACGCTTGCAGGGGACGGAACCCAGATGACAGATGCCGGCATCGGCCAGAGGACATTACAGGGGACACTGCAGGAGGGACATCGCGGGAGTGCAGGACAATGTAAGTGATCGAGGGATCGAGTGTAGCTCAGGGTTACCGCTTGTGGTACTGAAACTTTACCCTACACTCAGGAACACCGGCAGGGAGGTTAACTGTGGAATAATTAGTAGCAAGGAAATTTAACAGTTGACATTATTGCAACCTATCACGGTACCACGCTTGGATTCACTGAGCTCTTGAGAGCGACCCATTCTTTCACAAATGTTTGTAGAAGCAGTTTGCATGTCTAGGTGCTTTATTTTATACACCTGTGGCCATGGAGGTGACTGGAACACCTGAATCCAATGATTTGGAGGGGTGTCCCAATACTTTTGGCATTATAATGTGTGTGTGTATATAAATATATATATATATATATATATATATATATATATATATTTGAGCTATTGTGCTCTATAAACAATAAGTAAGGTAGTTTCAACAAAACAGTTGCAACCCAATTCTGGGCTGTGACCTTCACCCCAACTGAATTGATTGTAGAATTATAGGTCAGATTCAGTAAGGGGTGTATTGGACCCTTGCAGAGGTTGTAGAGTCTCTCCATTCAGTTGACAGCAAGAATAATATTAGCTAAGCTTTTCATCTGAAGCATATGTACACCCCTTTGTGCTGCAGTAATCACACAAAGAAAAAAAAAAATCAATAGATTGACTTCAGTAAAACCAGCCTTCCCATAGTTCGATCAAAATTTGTCCGGTTCCTGCAAAACCTGATGAATTTTGAAAGGTGTGTGGACAGCTTTAATGGTGTGTAGTAAAATTGTGGATCAATCATGCATTTTTACGGCTCCTAACTTCAAATGTAAACAAAGTCTTAGGGTAACTAACAAGTCCAGAAAGATTGTTTATTTGTATAAACTGCCCCTGTATAAAAGAGTAAACTGCCATTGCATTCCATTTACAAACACCACCAGATTTTAGGAGTTCTGGTCCTTTAATAAATTAGCATAAGAATAATTCCAGCTTCCTTTGAAACATCTAAACCACACAAATTTATCTCCCTGCAACGTTTCTTCAAAAAAAAGAACAAAAAGAAACGACATTAATGTAGTTTATAAATGTACTTAACTTAAAACGGTGTAATTGCGTGTGAGTCCATAAATTGTCTTGGCAATACGGCTGTGTTAAATTACATTACATCTTGCAGGTGGATCCTAATTTTAGTTCAGCTCTGCGAATTGCAATTGTTTTCCGAGGCAGAGACGGCCGCGGAGGTAACAGAGAGGGAAAAAAAAATAAAGATAATTCAAATGTGCAATCTTATCGGCTTTATCCTTTTGATGTGATCATGTCATTAGCCAAAGCTTGCTGAACAGGCAACCTACAATTACTCAGGAGAAGAACAGCAGAAATGCTCTGAAATGTTAATGAAAAGAGCTGTGGAGCTACTTAAAAAAAAATAAAATAAAAAAAACAGCTAATGAATAGGATAAAGCAAGAAATTCATCTGTAATAGACAAAAACAAACAAAGGGCTAAAAGAAAATGCAAGTGGATGAGCAATTGTTGCTTTGGATTGCTAGACTGCTGACCGTTAATTTAAATAGGAGAAGCAGAGACTGGGGTTTATTTAAAGTAGATGAAAGCGTAGAGGGCCATTCACACTTATAATGACACATGTAGCAGGGGTTGCTGCGTTGCGGCACCATTCATTTTGAATGCTATGCTCATGTACCTACATTGTAGTGTGACGCAATTGCCGTATGTTGTGAAAAAAATATCAGCTAGACTCCACTTAGCTCCTCTTGTAGTATGTTTTAATGATCAATGAATTAACTGGATACAGTAATGCATCCACTGAAAAACCAACCTTCCTTGACGCGTTTCGCTCACTCCTGGCTTACTCACAAAATAGAGGAAGTCCCCAACCCCGGACCGCGGACTGTTGTCAGTCCGTGGCTTGTCGGAGACTGGGCTGCGTGGCAGGGGGTGGGTGGTGGGCAAGTGAGCAAGACTTGAATTTTATTTGTGGCCACTCACATTTGGAGCATGTTCACTCCTTCATCAGGCCACTGGGCCTCCATCTCTTGACATGTCAACCTGTTACCTATCTATGTGAGTGCAATTTTACCATTAAATTAATAACCGTCTACACCAGGGAGGGACTGACAACTCATGGGGCCCCCGGGTCCTCGCCCAAACCCAAAAAAGCCTAAAAAAAAGGTACCAGGGGCATCTCATGGGGCCCCCTACTGACCCCGGGCCCTCGGGCAGTGCCCGTGTGCTCAAATGGTCAGTCCGCCCCTGGTCTACACTTACAGTGGCGCAGCTGTCTCTCTTCTAATTTTCCTAGTGTAGCCACATAGATCTGCTGCTGATTCCTGACACCGTAAAAATGAATCACAGTAGAAAGGCTTCAGCTTTGTCTCTCACCCATCAGGCACACCCACTAATGTCTTTCACCTGCTAAGGGCTTAAAGTAGAACTACAAGAAAATCTTTTTTATTTTTGCATTTTGGATAGAGTAAGGGAGGGTTATAACCCCTGTCAGAGTTTTGCTTGCCATCTGTGTCCCATTTCGGACATTTGCCTTCACTGCCTCTCCCATAGCCAAAACAGGAAGTGAGAGGAAATCCCTGTAAAGGAATCCCTTGGGGGTCCCAAGGTCACCAGAACTAGTGTCCCCGTGGGAAGACTTCCCCTCTATTACTTTTCTGGGGACAACCCAAAATTTGGTATTTTCTTAAATTTCATTTACGGTGATATTGGTAAACAGGACAAATAGGGTGAATCTCCCTAACAGGAGCACAGACAGCAATGAAAACCTGACAGGGCTTCTAATCCCTCTTCACTCTATCAAAAAAAAAATTTTGCCTTTAGTTATGCTTTAATTGTAACATAACACGAGTTTATGCGCCGCAAAGCAGTACATTGGCCCTGAATGCAGGGGCGTATTTACCACAAGGCAAACAAGGCACTTGCCTAGGGCGGCATTTTTTAGGGGGGCAGCACATCCCCCCAGAAGGGGGGATAGAAGAAGGGACACGCGCACCATGGGGACCAGGTGGGATCCGAGAGAGGCTGCGGGCTGCTTGATGGCGTATGTAGAGCCTAGCTCTCGTTCCCAGGGATATCCAGAGCTGTGAAGATGGGTGTCTTTCTCCTCTCTATTGCTCATGGAGGGGGGGGGGGTGTTGGTCATGTCTGTGAGGGCAGACGATTTTTGTGTTGCCTAGGGCAGCACAAAACCTAAATACACGACTGCCTGAATGGATGAGGCTTACTTTGCCTTGTGCATTACAAACAATTAGACAATACAGTTTCTTCTTTATTTATACTTTATTTATCCTTCTAAAAATATGAAGAGATGACACAATAAACGGTTAAGCCCTTCTTTTATTATTGAAAAAAAAAGGAACATTAAGCCTGGGTTCACATATATGCGGTGCAGTATATCACATGTGATTCGCACAGGAACCGCACCGCATTCCTGTGCAAATCACATGTGATTTGTGTGCGGTGCGATTGGAGCCATACATTTTGTATGGCTCTAATCGCTCCGCACCCGCACTGAAAACGTATAGGACCCTTTTTTTGGTCCGCACTAGAATCGGATCACATGGGTATTCACACCTATGCGATCCGATTCTGCACACCACACTGCATTTTGCGGACCATTTTCTGGGTGTTGTTAACTTAACATACACACCCGCAGCGGTTCTCATGAATGGGGTGCAATTCTGATGCGGAGCAGAATTTGCACTGCAAATGCTGCGAATTCTGCACCACATCAGTGTGAACCCGGGCTTAACCAGGAATTTACACCATAACCATGTGGTATCATTAAAGAGAACATAACATTTTATAGGCATTAAAGATCACCACCTAGTTGCAGAACTATTAATCAATGTATGATATATGAGAATGGGTGTTGCATCTATTTCAGTATAAACAGCATGCTAACAGGATTCCTGATAATAATGGTGGACCAGGGGCGGACTGATCCACCCCGAGGGCCCGGGGTCAGTAGGGGGCCCCATGAGATGCCCCTGGTACCTTTCCTAGGCTTTTTTGGGTGTGGTTTCAGTGTCGGTGAGGACACAGGGGGCCCCATGAGATGCCCCTGGTACCTTTCATAGGCTTTTTTGGCTGTGGTTTGTGTGTGGGCGAGGACACAGGGGCCCCATGATCCCCTATTGCCCAGGGGCCCCATGAGTTGTCAGTCCGCCCCTGTGGTGGACCATGCCTCAACAGTGAGCGTTGGCACAGCCACTTTCAGTCTGTATCAGAAGTGCATATGACAAGGTGACAATGCAGGAGAGCAATTGGGAAACAGGGACAGAGCACCTTTACTAGACACAGAGAAAATCAAATTTTTATAATAAGCACACTACTACTTATGTTCATATCTGGAATCATAAACTCCATAGCAAGCCCAATGTATTAGTTATGGCACTGTATGTATTCTAGAGGCTGTATGGGTGTGTCTGCAAACATCACATGTGCATATTTCAGATTGTGAATATATGATCTGATTGTTCATGTATGATTGATGGGCCAGCATATGCACATACATATTAATAATATATTATATTAATAAATCAGTTCGATGATCTGCTTACCTAGTTCTCTGCTACATATCTGCAATCCACCCAGCAGAGTGACTATCACCCTTCACTTTGCTAAATCTCTGGTGAAGCAGATTTTGTGATATCTATTCATTACCTGCCATAAATTGCATCAAAATGAATGATAAATATGATGTGTTTATAAAAGAGGATTTTTGTGATGTTGCTGTGTTGAGGATGCTTCAGTCAACTGCAACATTAAAGGTTCAATCCACATCAGCTGCGGTCACCCCTAAGTCCATAGGTATTATCTCTGCACTTGAGTTCTTGGGTCTGCACACCTGCTATGGCCACCCATAAGTCTTTAAGTTTTATCTCTGCACATGGGTTATTGTGTTTGGACATCTGCTGTGATCATCCATAACTTTATAGGTGAGATCTCTACAATTTAATTCTTGGGTTTGCACAACTGCTATGACCACCTCTAACTTTATACGTAGGTGAGATCAATGCACTTGCATTCTTCAGATTGCATTCTTCAGACTCTATATTTGAGATCTTTGCACTTGAGTTCTTGGGTCTACACATCTGCTGTGGCCAATGCAAAACTCTCTAGGTGATATCTTTGCACTTTAGTGTTTGTCTGCTTTGACCACCCCTAAGTCCATAGGTGACAATAATGCACTTGAGTTTTTGGGACTGTATATCTGCGGTGGGCATTGTGAGAGGGTACCACAGTCTCTTTCAAGAGGAGCTAAACCAAGCAAAGATGGGTGGGAACATTCAAAATTCTCAGGTGGACTCGAAGAGTTGGGAAGAATGGCTTTCTGCTTGAACCGAGGTGGCACACCTAGAAAAGGTAGCTTTGTGGCCCCCCCCCCCAATCCCTTCAATTGCTATTCAGAAGCTGAAGGCTGCAGTACATCTGCCAGTACCATAATAGCCGGGTACAAGACTGCCATTTCCAGAGGGGAACATTGCCTAGAACAAGGGACTTTGTTCTGGACTGAAACGAGCACCCAGCTCTTCTGTTTTAATTCCCCAAGCATGGCGGTTTGAGTGAGATGTGATATGGAATTGGCAACCTCTGACTTATTTCTGGAGTTTACCTAATGGGTGCAAGTGTGTATTGACTTCTCTTGATTTAGAGGGTCAGTTTCTTGCTGTAAGCCTCTGTGTGTGGCATTCAGTGGAGGAATACATATTGGTGTTTTTGGAGTTCCTTTCACTTATTATCTCATGTCCACCTAGCTACAAGCCCAGTGTCCTGCAAGATTTGTATAATTTGTTAACCACTAAGGACATTTGTTTTACATCACATAGACCCTACGCTATGTGCACAATCATTAGGCAAGTTGTATTTTTGAGGCTTCATTTCATTATTGAACAACTACAGTGCTCTCGGTCAATCCAAAATGTTAATAAACCTCAAACCTGAGTATTTAAGAAAGCAAAAGTGAGGTTTTGGCTTTCTTAGGAGAATATCTATGTGTGCAAAATTATTGGGCAACTACAAGTGTGCAGAATTATTATGCAACTAAAAGAAAAATGAAAATTTTTCCATCTCACTTGTTTATTTTCATCTGTTAAAGTGAGAATAATAGACAAACAACTAAAAATTTACAAATAAACATTTCTGACATTAAAAAAAAAAGTGACCAATATAGTCATCCTTCTTTTCTATAACAATCATAAGCCTTCCATTCATGGAGTGTCAGTTTCTTGATCTATTGAAGATCAATGTTTTGTGCAGCAGCAACCACAGCCTCCCAGATACTGTTCAGAGAGGTGTACTGTTTTCCCTAATTGTAAATCTCCCATTTAAGAAGGGCCCACAAGTTCTCAATAGGGTTTAGGTCAGTTGAGGAAGAGGACCATGTCATTATTCTTTCATCTTTAAGGCCTTTACTGGCTAACCACGCAGTGGAATAGTTTGATGCATGCGATGGAGCATTGTCCTGCATATATACAGTATCATGGTTTTCTTGAAAGATGCAGACTTTTTCCTGTACCACTGCTTGAAGAAAGTGTCTTCTAAAAACTGGAAGTTGATTTTGAGTCCTTCTTCAACCCAAAAAGGTCCAACTAGCTCATCTTTAATAATACTAGCACACACCAGTACCCCACCTCCACATTGCTGGGTGCATTTGAAGTGGAGTTCTGTGCCGTTACTGATCCAGCCACGGGCCCATCCATCTGGTCAGTCAAGAGTTACTCTTCTTACCAGTCCATAAAACCTTTGAAAATCTGTCTTCAGATATTTCTTAGCTCAGTCTTGATATATGTGTCTTGTTCAGTGGTTTCAGCCTACCTTACCTTGGCCATATCTCCAAGCACTGAACACTTCTGGGCACTCCAGGTAGGTTGCAGTTCTGGAATATGACAGCACTGGAGGATAATAGGTTCCTGGTAGCTTCACATTTGATTCTTCTCAAATCTTTGGCAGTTAATTTGGTCTTTTTTTTTTTCAACACGGTTTTTGCAACCCTGCTGACTATTTGCAACGAAACGTTCAATGGTTCTGTGATCATGCCCTAAAATATTAGCCCATTCAAGAGTGCCGCATCCCTCTGAAAAACGTTTTACAATTTTTGACTTTTCAGAGTCAGTTACATTTATTTTTTGGCCCATTTTTCCTGAGGAAAAGAAGATGCCTAACAATTATGCACACCTTAATATAAGATGTTGATCTCCTTAGGCCACACCCTCCCTCATTACACAAGTACACAACACCTGATATGCTTAAATCCAATAAACATTCAAATTAATACAGCTTGGAGTTGGACAATATGCATAAAAATGATGATTTGGTCAAAGTGCTCACTTACCTAATAATTGTGCACACAGTGTATTTCTTATGTCTGTTTTGGTTTCACTGTAATTGTTGCATGTTCATGGTCACTCTATAGTGCTGCACTTGTTTTATATATATATATATATATATATATATATATATACAGTATATTGTTAAGGATTGAAGTAGACACAAAGAAGCAGCAGTCATTTGCATTATCCATACCAGAATGGCCCCATCAGACACCAAAGCCTACCAGTACACCCTCTCTCGTCAAGTGGTGGGAGCACTGCTTTGACCAGTTGTGCTTTCTATCCCTCTGGTTTACTGCAGGAGCGTGAAGGCTGTAATGGGGCCCCCTTAATATCCACCAGATTGTAGGCTTCTACCTAGGTTGCCTTGAGGATGATCCAGTTCTGTGTTGGAGAATTCAAAATATGTATGCTGCATGCCCAAATATGTAACGGTAGAGCAACAAATAAATCAAAAACAATAAATTTATACACCCGGAGGCATCATCCCACATGAACAAACAGAGGCATGAGATATATAAATGGGACTTTTTATATGCTGACAAGCGTAAAAGGCAAAATACAGGGTACAGTTAAAATCAAACAAGCTTTATTACAAAAAAAAATCAAATGTTAAAATGCCACTAGGCATTTACAGTGATTGTGTTTAAAACCAACAGAAGAAACATAGCATAGCTATATCAGTATACACTGTCTACGCATTTCATGGGGCTTCCAGCTTCATTAGGACCAACTGTGCCATTGTTACAAGGATACTCAATTACCTGTGGTAGCAAGCCTGTACCCTATAATGGTACAAACATAACTCTCCACCCAAGGGGCAAACAAAATACCAACAGAAGAAACATAGCATAGCTATATCAGTACACACTGTCTACGCATTTCATGGGGCTTCCAGCTTCATAAGCATCAACTGTGCCATTGTTACAAGGATATTCAATTACCATTGGTAGCAAGCTTGTACCCTATCGTAGTACAGACATAACTCCCCACCCAAGGGGCAAACAAAATACCAACAGAAGAAACATTGCATAGCTATATCAGTATACACTGTCTTTGTATTTTATGGGGCTTCCAGCTTCATTAGGACCAACTGTGCCATTGTTACAAGGATACTCAATTAAATGTGGTAGCAAGCTTGTACCCTATCGTGGTACAGATATAACTCTCCACCCAGGGGGCAAACAAAATACCAAAAGAAGAAGCATAGCTATATCAGTATACACTGTCTAAACATTTCATGGGGCTTCCAGCTTCATTAGGACCAACTGTGCCATTGTTACAAGGATATTCAATTACCATTGGTAGCAAGCCTGTACCCTATCATGGTACAGACATAACTCTCCACCCAGGGGGCAAACAAAACACCTACAGAAGAAACATAGCATAGCTATATCAATATACACTGTCTACGCATTTCATGGGGCTTCCAGCTTCATCAGCATCAACTGTGCCATTGTTACAAGGATATTCAATTACCATTGGTAGAAAGCTTGTACCCTATCGTGGTACAGACATAACTCTCCACCCAGGGGGCAAACAAAATAGCAACAGAAGAAACATAGCCTAGCTATATCAGTATACACTGTCTACGCATTTCATGAGGCTTCCAGCTTCATTAGGACCAACTGTGTCATTGTTACAAGGATATTCAATTACCTGTGGTAGCAAGCTTGTACCCTATCGTGGTACAGACATAACTCTCCACCCAGGGGGCAAACAAAATACCAACAGAAGAAGCATAGCTATATCAGTATACACTGTCTACGCATTTCATGGGGCTTCCAGCTTCATTAGGACCAACTGTGTCATTGTTACAAGGATGTTCAATTACCTGTGGTAGCAAGCCTGTACCCTATCGTGGTACAGACATAACTATCCAACCAAGGGGCAAATGAAGAGCCTCTAGCAGCCCATGGGAAGACCCCAGAAAAACTCCCATCAAAAATCCAAATGTTAAGTGAGATAAAATCAGAGTCATCAAGGGGAGCTCAAAAGACCCAAATCAGGGCAAACAATTTTTCTTCCCACTGACATGGTGTATATGACCAATCTTTTCCATTGGTAACAAGCCAGTATCCAAAATATATAGGAAGCCTGGACCAGATGCAGACCTATAACTAAAACATAGCCTTTGGATGGACCAATCTTTTAATAATTAATTTTAGTCACAAATGTTTCACTTATTTTTGAGTTCCCAAGCATACAGGTTCTTGTGCTATAAAACCTACTCAGGATACTAGTATCCAGTATATAAGCTTTAAAACAGCCCATTAAACGATTAGCGCTCAGTCATAATGCAATTAAGAAACCCGATTATAATTTTTTTAAGCAAAGCCCCCACATCCCATTAACAAGTATTATCCAAAATCCACAGGATGTGAGCCCGTACGCCTGACCATACATTACAGAACAATTTAAACACTATCTGCTTTTCTGCACAGCATCCAACATTGTAGCAGCTGTAACTGTGCGCCTGTGATGTAACCCTGCCATAGTGGAACAGCCACAGCGACATTCTAAATGGAAGACGGAGAGGAAAGCCAAAAAAGAACAGCCGGGTGTAGTAAAGAGATCTGGGAGAATTACAAATCCTGGAATAAAAACACGGCGGGAGTCTGTTCTCGGGAGATTTGTGAACAGGGGGATAGAGCTGAGGAAAATCTCCATCACACTGCAGTGAGGAAATATAGGATAAAAGATTAGGGATGGGAAATTGGCTGTGACCGGCTCTGATTTCAAACCTTACTGCTTACGCAGCCAGTCTGATTGTAATTTACGGCTCCCCTCGTGCCTGCCCAAAATTCTTTTGGGGAGAATGGGTAGGGTGAGGGGGGGGTAAAACTTAAAGCTGAACTCCAGGCGAACAGTTAAATATACATATGATGTACTTATACTGGAGCTGTTGAACCTGCTGAAAAAAAAATTTGTATTTCTGTCCAACCAGTCTTGAGATTTACACAGCTCTGCCAAAGAACACAACCCTGCCTGGTAGGGCAGGAGATCTGATATTTTTCTGCTGCAATAAAGTAAAATTTTAAGGTCTTCTACCAGTAAAAGGAGAAGCAGCAGACTGATGAGCTCATCTCTCTGTCTCTCTGCTCTCTCCTCATATCAGTATGTTCATTGCATTGTAACACCACTGATTGGTTACTTGTGCTTCTTCTTCCTTTCACAATCTGCCTTCTGCTTTACAGTGGATTACAATAGTCTGATACCAAGTCAAACCCACAGATTTACACTGCTTGCTTATAAAACAAAAGGCATTGAAATGTTAGGTCACCTAAGTGCTTGAGTGCTACCTGGTGGACTTATCTCTTTAAAAGTATAGTCCACTTTTACCAAAAACCTGCCTGTGCAGATAAGGGGTGTCTGTAAACAAAAACAAACTGTTTCAGCTTTGACCAAAGTTGAACAATGCCCTTGCTATAGGTATGGGCCATTTATGTACCTGGACAACTCCTAGGATGTTGCTAAGGATGTTGCTAGGAGACATCTAGCTGTTACTGTTTCACTTTTACAATCACAGGAGCAAGCTCTTTCTTTGATTTGAACCCCTTGACATGTGCTTTCCCTTCCCAGAAGCAGTGGCTCTGAGCTCAGTGTATGCTCAGTGGCATACTATGAATTGAGTCCAATAAGGTGCATGCAACCTGGTAGATTATCCTTTTAAAAGGTTAGTTTACCTGTACCAAAAACTGCTTATACAGTTTAGGGGGTGCCTGTAGATAAAAACAAGCTGCACAGCGTCAACCGCTTCCATGCCGCCCTATAGCAGAAATACTGCTACAGGGTGGCATGGGTGTGCAAAATCACGTATATATTTCTGATTTTGCAAATTCGGGTAGGGGGGCACACCCGCACCGCCATTCGCAGCTTTGGCTGTCAATCACAGGGTCCTGACTGGTGATTCCCTGCTGGTACCCAGCAATCTCCAAGTAATTCTGACAGGGGAGAGACCTGTATGTAAACAAAACAGTTCTCTCCCCATATCAGCTCCTGCATGCTGCTTTGTATGGCTCTGCATAGCAGTAATTGCTGATACCAACAAAAAAAAAAAAAAGTGAAAAAATCCAATATTTATTTGTTACAGGTACTTATATAGCGCCGTCAATTTACGCAGTGCTTTACATATATATTGTACATTCATATCAGTCTCTAACCCTCAAGGGGTGTACACTCTAAGGTCCCTAACTCACATTCATACATACATACTAGGGCCAATTTAAACAGGACCCACTTGACCTACCAGCATGTCTTTGGAGTGTGAGGGGAAACTGAAGTACCCAGAGGAAACCCACACAGGCACAGGGAGAACATTCAAACTCCAGGCAGGTGGTGCCGTGGCAGGGGCGGACTGACCATTTGGAAACTCGGGCACTGCCCGAGGGCCTAGGGTCAGTAGGGGGACCCATGAGATGCCCCTGGTACCTTTTTAATAGGCATTTTTGTGTTTGGACAAGGACACAGGGGCTCCATGATCCCCTATTGCCTGGGGGCCCCATGAGTTGTCAGTCCGCCCCTGTGCCGTGGTTGGGTATGAACTAACGACCCTAATACTGCCAGGCAGAAGTGCTAACCATTTAGCCACTGTGCTTCCAACATAGCACAAATTATACCAAAATAACTCATAAGATGCATGCAGCTCCTATTAAGGGTACTGACCCTCACAAATAGAAAAGTCAAAAATACAAGAGCGCTGCCCAATTTTGATTTGCAAGATTGCATTGGGCAGCACTCTTGTATTTTTGACTGTTTAATAATAAAGCTTACCTGTAGGTAATATGAATATCTCCTAAATGTGCACATTCACTTGTTTGACAGCCGGTGATATCACCAGCGACTGTGCTCTGAAGGAACAGCATACTCATGCCTTTCCTTCAGAGCCCTGAGCCGTGACTCCCACATGCATGGGCAGGAGTGACATCATTACAGCTCGGCTATCCAAGCGGCCTGAGCCCGCCAAGCTGGAAGGAAGATCAGGTGAAGATGGAAGCCCTGTCACCATTGACAGTATGCTGTTGGACGACTTTGTTTCAAGTTAAGTCTTTCATAATGTGCTAGCTTGTGATGCATACTAGCACATTATGATATTATCTTGCAGAAGGAATTTGTTTTACCGAAAGTTTACTAAAAAAGTTTTTTTTTGGACATGTCACTGGATTTTTTTTTGTTTTTGTATGTGTCACAAATTATTTTGTTTTTGACACTTATATAAAAATTGTAATATCTGTACTAATATTATTTATAGGTTGGGTATTTTACAGATTGTTTTTGTGTGTTTTGCGCTGTTTTGAGTTGAAAGAAATTTCTTGTATTGAAAGTTTACTACTGCCTGAACAGAACAAGCTGTCCTGAAGATGTAATAGAAGGTTGAGACAAACTTCCCGACAGGTGGACGTCCTTGATATTTCGTGCTAATACCAGGATTAGAGATGAGCGAATTATTCAAAAATTCGATTCGGCTGATTCGCCGAATTTGTGGAATAAATTCGATTCGATGCGAATTTATTCGCTGCGAATTTAACTTATAAAAAGGGTGTTTCTAGGCTTCAGAGAGCCTTTATATTAGTGCAGAACACTGTACCTTTAATTTAAATGCCCTTGTAGTCTGCTGGGGAAGAGAAATAATACTGTCAGTCAGTATGACATGCAGATGAGTGCCGTCGATCTTAGAATCACCGCACACTTCACTCATTTGGGCAGTCACGGGGCCAAAACCAGAGTGTGGAGCCACAGTGTGGCGGTGGAGGCAGCAGCAATGGGAGGCCATACAGCACCCTATGACAAAAGGGAACCCACCAGCAGTGTGAGGAGACCTGAAAGTGGCACATGGCAGAGTGTGGCGATGGAGACAGCAGCAATGGGAGGCCGTACAGGGACCCATGACACACTCTGGACCTGGCAGCAGCATGAGGAGGCGGTACAGGGGCCCATGGCAAGAAGAAGAAGATGAGGATGAGGATGAAGAAGAAGAAGAAGAAGAAGAAGAAGTAGGATGAGGATGATGAAGAAGAAGAAGAAGAAGAAGTAGGATGAGGATGAAGAAGAAGAAGAAGAATAAGTAGGATGAGGATGAAGAAGAAGAAGAAGTAGGATGAGGATGAAGAAGAAGAAGAAGAAGTAGGATGAGGATGAAGAAGAAGAAGAAGAAGAAGAAGTAGGATGAGGATGAAGAAGAAGAAGAAGAAGAAGTAGGATGAGGATGAAGAAGAAGAAGAAGTAGGATGAGGATGAAGAAGAAGAAGAAGAAGAAGTAGGATGAGGAAGAAGAAGAAGAAGAAGTAGGATGAGGATGAAGAAGAAGAAGAAGTAGGATGAGGATGAAGAAGAAGAAGAAGAAGTAGGATGAGGATGAAGAAGTAGAAGAAGAAGAAGAAGAAGAAGTAGGATGAAGAAGAAGAGGAAGAAGAAGTAGGATGAGGATGAAGAAGAAGAAGAAGAAGTAGGATGAGGATGAAGAAGAAGAAGAAGAAGTAGGATGAGGATGAAGAAGAAGAAGAAGAAGAAGAAGAAGTAGGATGAGGATGAAGAAGAAGAACAAGTAGGATGAGGATGAAGAAGAAGAAGAAGAAGAAGAAGAAGGATGAGGATGAAGAAGAAGAAGAAGTAGGATGAAGAAGAAGAAGAAGAAGAAGTAGGATGAGGATGAAGAAGAAGAAGAAGAAGAAGTAGGATGAGGATGAAGAAGAAGAAGAAGAAGTAGGATGAGGATGAAGAAGAAGAAGAAGAAGAAGAAGAAGTAGGATGAGGATGAAGAAGAAGAACAAGTAGGATGAGGATGAAGAAGAAGAAGAAGAAGAAGGATGAGGATGAAGAAGAAGAAGAAGAAGAAGAAGAAGAAGAAGTAGGATGAGGATGAAGAAGAAGAAGAAGAAGAAGAAGAAGTAGGATGATGAGGATGAAGAAGAAGAAGAAGAAGTAGGATGAGGAAGAAGAAGAAGAAGAAGAAGTAGGATGAGGATGAAGAAGAAGAAGAAGAAGAAGAAGAAGTAGGATGAGGATGAAGAAGAAGAAGATGAAGAAGAAGTAGGATGAGGATGAAGAAGAAGAAGTAGGATGAGGATGAAGAAGAAGAAGAAGAAGTAGGATGAGGATGAAGAAGAAGAAGAAGAAGAAGAAGAAGAAGACGAAGAAGAAGAAGAAGAAGTTGGATGAGGATGAAGAAGAAGAAGAAGAAGTAGGATGA
Source organism: Staurois parvus (assembly GCF_062004578.1). Taxonomy (NCBI): domain Eukaryota; kingdom Metazoa; phylum Chordata; class Amphibia; order Anura; family Ranidae; genus Staurois; species Staurois parvus. The sequence goes on from NW_028318143.1 coordinate 2,017,905, forward strand.
GGATGAAGAAGAAGAAGAAGAAGAAGAAGAAGAAGTAGGATGAGGATGAAGAAGAAGAAGAAGAAGAAGAAGTAGGATGAGGATGAAGAAGAAGAAGAAGTAGGATGAGGATGAAGAAGAAGAAGAAGAAGTAGGATGAGGATGAAGAAGAAGAAGAAGTAGGATGAGGATGAAGAAGAAGAAGTAGGATGAGGATGAAGAAGAAGAAGAAGAAGAAGAAGAAGAAGAAGAAGTAGGATGAGGATGAAGAAGAAGAAGAAGAAGAAGAAGAAGAAGAAGAATGACGATGAAGAAGAAGAAGTAGGATGAGGATGAAGAAGAAGAAGTAGGATGAGGATGAAGAAGAAGAAGAAGTAGGATGAGGAAGAAGAAGAAGTAGGATGAGGATGAAGAAGAAGAAGAAGAAGAAGGATGAGGATGAAGAAGAAGAAGAAGAAGTAGGATGAGGATGAAGAAGAAGAAGAAGAAGTAGGATGAGGATGAAGAAGAAGAAGAAGAAGAAGAAGAAGTAGGATGAGGATGAAGAAGAAGAAGAAGAAGAAGGATGAGGATGAAGAAGAAGAAGTAGAAGAAGAAGTAGGATGAGGATGAAGAAGAAGAAGAAGAAGAAGAAGTAGGATGAGGATGAAGAAGAATTCCAGTGCAGCAAAAAGTGTATCTGCAGAGAGCTCCGCTATTTCTGACAGTTCTCTGACAGTTCCTTCACATTTACAGCGGTTGAAACATTGTATCTATTTGTTTCCGAATAAAAACATCTGTATCCTAAATGGAAACAAATAGATACAATGTTTCAACTGCTGTAAATGTGAAGGAACTGTCAGAGAACTGTCAGAAATAGCGGAGCTCTCTGCAGGGACACTTTTTGCCGGCTGTAGAAGGGATGAAAATCGGCCGATCGGGGAAAATTCGATTCGCGCATCCGAAGTTTGCTAATATTCGGATTCGGCGCGAATCGAATTTTTCCTAATATTCGAAACGAATTCCACTTCGCCAGGTTCGATTCGCTCATCTCTAACCAGGATACCTACAGCTACAAAAACTGTAGCTGATGACTGTTAAAAAAACAGCGATTCACCTTTCCTAGAATGCACCGGTGTGTTCACCTTAGCCGGGTTCATGGGCTGTCCTCTGTCACTAGCATCTTAAGTGTGGGCACCGCCTGTGACAACTTGCAGCTTCACAGCTGGGTGCCGACTGCGCATGTGCGAGCAGCACATTGTGAATCTTCTCGAATCTGTCATGTGTCCCGGAACACTACATGGAAGGAGGGGGGTGCCTCGCATTAAGCTCAGAATACAGGGATAGGGCGGAGAGCAGCAGCCACGGTGTTGTTTGGAGCGCCACTTGTTCAATTTGAAGCCAGGAAGGTGCTATTGCCAGGTATCACTGGGATATAGGCTCTATAGTGGGTTAAGATGCTAGACCAGGATATAGGCTCTATAGTGGGTTAAGATGCTAGACCAGGATATAGGCTCTATAGTGGGTTAAGATGCTTGACCAGGATATAGGCTCTATAGTGGGTTTAGATGTTTGACCAGGATATAAGCTCTATAGTGGGTTAAGATGCTTGACCAGGATATAGGCTCTATAGTGGGTTAAGATGCTAGACCAGGATATAGGCTCTATAGTGGGTTAAGATGCTTGACCAGGATATAGGCTTTATAGTGGGTTAAGATGCTTGACCAGGATATAGGCTCTATAGTGGGTTAAGATGCTTGACCAGGATATAGGCTCTATAGTGGGTTAAGATGCTTGACCAGGATATAGGCTCTATAGTGGGTTAGGATGCTAGGTGCACCCAATGTTGCTACTAGCATGGATTTCTAATTGGGAGCCACATCTTTGTCACTAGAACCTCTGTGTCTTAATTGACATGAATTGGACTGCCTACATAGGGATGCATGGGAAACCTCTGTATCCCTGTGTGGGTAAAAATGGCCCCCACGCATGCGTATGGTGTGGTACACCTGTGTGAAAAAGGCCTTACACTGCTTGCATGTAAAAAAAAATTTAGTTAATGATTTATTATTACGGAACTGAATTAACTGGTGTATTTTATACCTGCCTGGAGTTCTGTTTCTTTTTTAAATACAGTACCACTTATCGATAAGATGTTTTACAAATAGCTGAACACATTAAACAATCCCCTTTAAAAAGGACTATAGATCCAGTTTAAATTAAGCCCAGGGTATAAATATACAGTCACCAACTATTTAGACATCACTAGGAATTCCAGGCATATAGAAAAAAAAGCTAAAACAAAATGTCAGCGTAGCTCAGGGCACCATGGGACTCTTCCCTTCCTCTAATTCCCATTGCCAATTACACAGTATTAATGTGGAGAGAGGCATTCTGCAAACATAGTTAACCTGCAAATGAGCTTGTATTACAGACGTCTCTCCCTCCCTGCTATATCTGAAGAGACAGGAGAGGCAATCAGGAAAGTTCCATAGGTTGATCAGATATCAGTGTCATTACTTGTATCTAGGCATGACAATCAACTCAGTAGCTTAGCTGTATCAACAACTGGAAATAACTAAGCAGGAAAGAAGTAAAGAAATAAATGTGAGCACATGCTGTATGTATATATATATATATATATATATATATATATATATATATGTATATACAGTATACACACATACTGTATATACACTTTATATTTTATGGTCTTGTTTATATATAATTCTTATGGTGGAAGCTGTTCCTCCTTTATCCTTCTTAAAATATCTGTACTTTTGTCAAAAGTTGTCTTTTAAGGCATGCCCCAACCTCCTGAGCAGAGTCTACCTAGTCCAATACTTACCTTGGTCCCTAAGCCGATGACCTTTAATATGTATAGCACAACTTTCTTCCGTAAGTACCTTCTGGATCCTCTTCACCATGAGCATGCACACTTTGACCCCCTTTCATCTCTAGGAGAAGAGCCATACTCTACAGCAGGCATTCTCAACCAGGGTTCCGTGGAACCCTAGGGTTCCTCCAAAGGTTGCTAGAGGTTCCTTAAGCTGTGGTTAGTTGACTTTCTTATCTGATGATGCTTTTATAGTTCCAGGTCCATTGCCACTTGGCAGAGCCAGTAACATGGCACCAATGATCTTTTTCAGCTGACTGTAAAGGTGGTATTCTAACCACCACTGTAAGGAGTCATTGCTTTCATTGACCACCAATTTTGGGTGGAAGACAGCACTGAACTAGTGCTGCTGGAGGATGCCTAATGGATTATTACTGTGTGGAGGGTATAGAGTGAGTTGCTTCCAATGGGTTATATCCCAATTGTACGTGTAGCCCTAGGGGCTAGCAAAGCAAGCTCTTGACATCTAAGCCAGGATGGCAAGAAGGCAGAGAGAGAGTTGTAATGATAAGACCAGTCATAACTTAGTGGACGTTTATCATCCAACAAAGCCAGGCTCTGCAACGTTCTCCTCCTCACTCTCAACTGCAGACGCTCTGGGGATTTTTGCCGGTCTAAAAAGAGAAATTAAGAGATTTGCACTGGAGAATAATCTGCACATCAATAATCAGGAGTATTGTGGATGATCTGGAGTGTTTTTCACATAGTCTGCAACCAGTGAATAGAAGCATCAAGAATATACAGGTAGCTGATTGGTGTAGAGGCGTGCAGAGGCACCAAGTGCACAGTTTGACCTACCTATGAAGGTGGTCAACATCTTGGGGTGAGTGGGGCTCTGGAGGGGGAGCACTAAGTGGAGCACTACAGATAAGAAGATTGATCACCGAATCACTTTGTTTCACATGTGTGGATGGAGGAAATGTTTCACACTGGAACTTGAAATATTTGACTGTAGTGGTACACTGGGACTCTAATACTTATAATAGATGCACTGGACTTATGTTTATTATCATTATGTTTTGATTGACATTGGTTTAATTTGGGAGTATTTATGTTTGATGCACCATTTGCACATTATCTCACTATAGTAACACAGGCTAACACATTGGTTTAAGCACGTATGGAATATACTGTAGGCAGGGGCGGACTGACCATTTGGAAAATCGGGCACTGCCCGAGGGCCCCGGGTCAGTAGGGGGCCCCATGAGATGCCCTTGGTACCTTTTTCATAGGCTTTTTTGAGTTTGGGAAAGGACACAGAGACCCCATGATCCCCTATTGCCCGGGAGCCCCATGAGTTCAGTCCACCCCTGACTGTAGGTATGTTATAATTTCCCCGTCATAGAGACACACGAAGGAGTACACTTTAAGACAACCTATTTTTTATTTTTATGTTCATATGTCATATAGAGGTCACATTTATATAATTGTGGGCCACTATCACGAATGGATTGTTGCACCTTTTAATTCACTAGTAGCAGCGCAGCATTTATTTATATTTGTTTTCTTTTCTAACATGTTTCTTTTATTAATACTTTTTCCATTATGCGTAAGCTCTTCTTTATTGAGGCAGTACAAAGCGCAGCAATGCTCCCCAACCAATCATATTTTGCCCTTATTTTACCACCTACATGCATTTTCATCTCCTATATGATCCGTATCTTGATCCTGTAGCAGAAATTCAAATAAAGATAAATAAAAGTGAGTAGGGTAGTACTGGCATGAATACAAGTTAGTTGTAATCAGATGATATGCTGAAGAGCTGGCGGATGATAATATCCATTATGGAGATAAGGAACACATAGACACACTATTTACATCAACCAAAGTCACCTTTGCTATAGAGTCAGTGGTGCAAGTAATGGGGAAGAAGTGGGAACAGGTTACTGTAGAAAAATATTTGCAGGAATTGTGCTCTTGTGAAGGATAGCTCAAGTCCAGCTAGAGTTCAAATTTTTATAACATTTCTCCATTTAAAGGGACACTTACCTCAAAGGGTTCCTTGCTAAAATATACACTTGTGTCTGAATATTTAGCATTTCATTTAAAAATTAAAAAATATATATGTTCAAGTTAAAAAGAGAGAATGGGAAGGTTTAGCATTAACTGGAGTTTGGTCTGAACCCATGTTTGGTTGAACCTGGGAGGAAGCTTCAGTGCCAGTGCTGGGCCTATCTATTGCAGCACCTTGACAGTTAATGAGGGAAAAAATATCCACAATCACTATTAATAAGCTGATGATGAAACAAAGTAGGGATGAGCTCGGGAATAGTTCAAACCCATGTTCAGCCCTACCTTGAAAGGAAATTGTCCATGCCGGGTCAATCAATTGCAGCTGAGGCATTGTGGTGCTTATTTACTAAAGCTGGTTCACTCAGAATCTCATGCACTTATGCATGGTAGCCAATCAGCTTCTAACCTCAGCTTGTTCAATTAAGCTTTAGCAATAAAGCCTGGAAGCTGATTGGTTTCCATACAGAAGTGCACAATATTCTGCGTAAACCAGCTTTAGTAAATAAACCCCTCAGTCTGAATATTCAGCATTTCATTAAAAAAAGTATTATTAATTTAAAAAGAGAAAATGGGAAGGTTCAGCATTAGGGATGAGCTCGGGTTTGTCTTGGGTTCGAACTGAACCCATGTTTGGCTGAACCTGGGAGAAAACTTCGGTGTTAGTGCCGGGTCATTCAAGTGGGGCACCATGACAGTTAGTAAGGTAGAAAATATTCACAGTCACCGTTAATAAGCTGATTATGGAACTATGTAAGGATGAGCTTGGGTTCAGCTTGGGAATAGTTCAAACCCATGTTCAGCCCAACTTTGGAAGGAAACGCTCAGCGCTTTGTCAATCAGCTGCAGCCAAGGCATTCCCGACCCCTGAGCTGCATATACACAAAGGAGAATAGATGTTTGTGACATCATTGACCCAAAATGGCCACATGGACATTTGCTCTTAGAATCAATGACATTGGCCATGTGACCATATTAGAATAATGATGTCATGAGCATCCATGCCTCTTTGTGTAAGTACAGCCGTGGGGCAGCTACCTCAGCTGCAACTGACTGGCCCAGCACTGACAGTTTTCCTCCAAGTTAGGCTGAACATGGGTTTGAACCAGGGGCGGACTGACAACTCATTGAGCCTCCAGGCAATAGGGAATCATGGGGCCCCTGTGTCCTTGCCCAAACTCAAAAAAGCCTATTAAATAGGTACCAGGGGCATCTCATGGGGCCCCCTACTGACCCCGGGCCCTCGGGCAGTGCCCGAGTTTCCAAATGGTCAGTCCGCTCCTGGTTTGAACTATTCCCAAGCTGAACCCAAGCTCCTACCTTCTTAGTTTCATCATCAGCTTATTAATGGTGACTGTGAATATTTTCCCCTTACTAACTGTCATGGTGACCCATAAGTAGGAAAGTCTCCCCAAGGGGGGATATAGCAATAAAAATGTATGAAAGAGTTTTCCACACCCTTACCAAAATTAACTAAATAAATAAACATTTTCTTGAGCAAAGCTGGCCATTTACAATTTTCTTGCTCAATTTTCTTTAAATTTACTTTCAGCTATGTAGTGCAAGGGCTTGTCTGACTGCAAACAAATTGAAAATGTTTAGGTTTGACCTAATATATGGTTTTGGTAAATCTAAAGGAAAAATGTACAAGAAATTGTATAACGTATGACCAGCCTTAGGCTAGTAATTCACAGATAGAATTTTTTCCTTTATTTATTTCAGGTACTTATATAGCGCCGTCAATTTACACAGTGCTTTACATATATATTGTACATTCACATCAGTCCCTAACCCTCAAGGGGTGTACAATCTAAGGTCCCTAACTCACATTCATACATACACATACTAAGGCCAATTTAGACAGGAGCCAATTAACCTACCAGCATGTCTTTGGAGTGTGGGAGGAAACTGGAGCACCTGGAGGAAACCCAAGTAGGCACAGGGAGAACATGCAAACTCCAGGCAGGTGGTGCCGTGGTTGGGATTGTGAACCAGCAACCCTAGTACTGCCAGGCAGAAGTGCTAACCATTTAGCCACTGTGCCGCATATTTTCCTTAGAACATTTATACAGAAATGATTAAAAATCTTTCATTTGAGCATGTGAAAGTACCATTGCTAACCCAACAAATTTCATCAGAATTTAAGAATTTGTTAAATTGACATGGTAATGATTTGAATTTTAATATTTGATTTTGGGATACACAAAAGTAATGTAATGTATATTCCTCTGAACATAAAACAAAAAAATGTTCATTGATGACAACAAAAGTTCTACTTCTCAATCAAACTTTACCTAGTATGAGCTCATTAAAATAAGTACATTTTTTTCCAGAACAAAAACTTCATTCACAGAATTTTGTTCTGATGAAAAATGTTCTATCCTTTGTCACTACGGTTGAAAACAAGTGTCAAATTGTCCCCATTAGGTACTAGAAAATCAAACAAATGCTTCAAAATCACCATTATTCAACAAAATCCTAAACATGTGTGGCTAGCTATGGACTTTTAAGTGGAATTTCTGGCAACCAGATACATTTACAGTTGAGAGCAAAGCACAGATTCACATTGAAGGTAAAAAATAAAGACGCACCTCTGTATTCATTTAATTTATTATTTTTAAATCAAGTAGTGTAAGTTCCTGAATTTGACTGAGTATCAGGTCCTGCTATCCCTTTCAAAGTGCACTCACACTGGGAGAGGAAGAAGTAACTTCATGTTCTAACAAGTAACATGTTGATAGGAGGAGAGAGCAGAGTGACAGACAGTTGAGCTCACAGTCTGCAGCTTCTCCTTTCACTGTCCAGTCACAAGCTGGGGGAGAAACAAAAAGAGAAAAACAACAACAGGTCTTCCCAGACAAGGCTATCTAGTCAAAGTCAAGGTGTGAGTCAGCCTGGGAGTGAGTCAGCAAGGTTACTTTAGGTTAGGGTTGGAGGGCTCTAAAGATCAGTCCCATGGTGCTCCCCCCTGCTCTAGAGACTTGGAGAAGTTTCTACAAGCCAGTGGACAAAGGTGAGGAGGGGCTGATCTGCATATTTATGGGAGTCTGACCAATCCCATGCAGGAGGCCTGGTAGTGTGGGAGATCAGCCCATAAATATGAGAGAGCCTGGCCAGCAAGGGGAGTCATGTGGAAGATGGAGTCAGGAAGTGCTGCTGGTGTGGAGCCTGGAAGGGGGCCCCAGAGGAGAGGGGCTACCTACATGCTGGGAGCTGGACAGAGGAACCTCCACTGTTCCACAATCTGCTGAGGAAGGACAGCCTGTCAGCAAAGAAAGAAGCCAGCGTAAGGCCTGAAGCTCCTTCTAAAGCTACAGGAACAGCACAGTGTGAGTCCTTCTACACCCCCTGGGCCTACAAAGGAGAGGGCAATCAGGTGCCATACCCAACTAGTTCTCCCTGGGACATTATACTTACAGTATGTGTCTCGGAATCCCTTGACCTGGGATGCTCTTCACAACAGCTAGGTGGATGATGAGATATTCATTTGGGGGTCTGAAGAAGCCTCATTTAAAGGGGGCTAATTGCTCCTAGCAAAGACTGTGTGCTGGTCTGTGATTTCTTATATACATAAAAGTGTGTCCTCCAAGCTTTTTCAGTTCCATTGGGCATCCCATATAACACTAAACCCCATCCAAGTTTTTCATTCCCTAATAAAACAACAAAACCAAGTTCATGGACTGTTTACTGACTTTGGATGCAAGTGTGTTGGCTTGCTGTGCAGGAAATTAGGGGGACCCAAAACAAGCAGTAGAGGAGCTCCACATACTGTATATGTAAACCATCACTTTGTAGAAAAGTTTATACTGTTCAAAATAGAAATGAAAAAGCAAAATGTGTGTATTCAAATAAAAACATTATACATGCCTTTTTGTTTTCTATTATTATTATTATACAGGATTTATATAGCGCCAACAGTTTGTGCAGCGCTTTACAAAATGAAGGCAGACATTACAGTTGCAATATAATTTGGTACAAGAGGAAACAGAGGGCCCTGCTTGTTAGAGCTTACAATCTATGTTTCCTTTTTTATAAGTGATCACATGACCTCTGTTCTCAGCTGTATACAGAGGTGAGGGTTTAAACACAGCAGTACACTGAGCTTCCAAGTCTGATCATTGGAGGACTGCAGGCTGAGTTCCCAGCACAGCAAGAGAACTGACCACGCTGTGCTCTCATGCCTAGTGTGGTCAGTTGTTGACAGGAAAAGAGCAACTGCCAGGAACACCAGGGAGTTCACACAAAGGAAGCAACTTTTTCATACAAACACATGGTACAGCAGACATATCAGGAATATAAACTGTTGGGTTTAAACATTCTTTTTTCTGCAAAGTCAGCAGATGGTGGTGTACTCTGCGGCTCTGCATAGCAGAGCCATACAAAGCAGTGTGCTTACAGTGGAAAGCACACACAGCATACTAAGAAACGGTACACAGTTAACCCTTTGATCGCCCAGATGTTAACCTCTTCCAGTGTCCAAATGGTCAGTCCGCCGCTGGATGTGAGGGCTTTTGTGGGTAAAAACAGGCGGTGAGGAGGCAAGACAACACCTCCTCACTGCCTGCCAAATGCTATTTGAAAAGCAATCCACTGCAAATCGTTCTTCAGAGGGTTAACACTAGAGTAAGCTAGCCCTAAAAATCTTTCTGCCTAAAATTAAAACAGTTAGACGTGTGCATGAATGCTGCTGGTTTCTGGACTGCACTATTGAGAAATTATTATTATGAAAAGTTTATGTATGATATTTTAAGATCTTCCCTTACCCGGTATTATCACATGCAAATACATTTTGTAACTGAAAAATTAAATAAATAAAAATTCTTCACTTATACAGTATATGATACACCATAAAATATTTTTTTCTCTGGAGCTATAACAAAACCCTTAAATATTTATCTGCTATTCATGAGTCTAGGACCGTGGGGGGGTGGGGGGATGTCTATGGTACTTTCTTTAGAAATTCAAAATATGAAATATGTATTCACTCGAGTTCCTTCATTTATCTTTTTGTTTGCTACAGTGATCCACAATAGCTGCCAATCTGCGGTTACGTGAAACCCGGGAGAAATCCGAGAGGGACGGTGGGGGGTAATCTTTCTACATTAAGTCATGTCTGACCTGAAGAATTCCCTTAAAGGTGAGTTGTATATATATCAGAAGAACGATACAACCTTCAAGATATGTTACTCATCACCTGACATCCAATCATTTGTAATAATTCAATTAAAGGGAAGGTGGAGTCTTTTTGATTTTTTTTAGGCTTGTAAAACAGAACAACTTGGTGGTAATTATTATCAGTATGCGTTTTCATGTTTAACCACTTACCCTCCAGAGGATTTACCCCCCTTCCTGACCAGGCCATTCTTTGCGTTACGGTGCTAGGTTATTTTAACTGACAATTGCGCTGTCATGCAACACTGCACCCAAATGACAATTACGTCCTTTTTTTCCTGCAAGCAGAGCTTTCTTTTGGTGGCATTTGATCGCCTGTGCTTTTTTAATTTTTTTGTGCTATAAACAAAAAAAGACCAACAATTTTGAGAAAAAAACAATATTTGACTTTTTGCTATAAAACAGGTCCAGTAAAAGAAAAATGTAAAAATCAAATTTCGTCATAAATTTAGGCCAAAATGTATTCTGCTACATGTCTTCGCTGAAGAAAAATCCCAATACATGTAAATTAATTGGTTTACCTGAAAGGTATAGCGTTTACAAATAGTGGTATATATACTGGAATTGGTTTTTTTTTTTACTAGTAATGGTGGCGATCGCCGGCAGCCGGTGATCACCGAGTATCTATGATGAAGGAGAGACCTGTGTATAAACAACATGCAGGAGCGGACTGACAACTCATGGGTCCCCCGGGCAATAGGGGATCATGGGGCCCCTGTGTCCTTGCCCAAACTCAAAAAAGCCTATGAAAAAGGTACCAGGGGCATCTCATGGGGCCCCCTACTGACCCCGGGCCCTCGGGCAATGCCTGAGTTTCCAAATGGTCAGTCTGCCCCTGACAACACAGATCTCTCCCCTGTCAACTTCTGCGCACTGCATAGCAGAGCCATACAAAGCAGTGTGCTTACAGTGGAAAGCACACACACAGCATACTATGAAACGGTACACAGTTAACCCTTTGATCGCCCAGATGTTAACCTCTTCCTGCCCAGTGCCATTAGTACAGTGTCAGTGCTTTTTATTAGCACTGATCACTGTATTGGTGTCAAGTCAGTTCACCCCAGTGTCAGGATGCCCACCGCAGTCCCGCAGTGCCGCTGTAGGTCGCCGATCACCGCCAATACTAGTACAAATAAAAAATTCCAGTATATATGCAGCCATTTGTAAATGTTATAACTTTCATGTAAATCAATTCATTTACACATATTTGGATTTTTTTTTTAGCAAAGACATGGGGCAGAATCCATTTTGGTCTAAATTTATGACGAAATTAGATTTTTTTAAATTGTTTTACTGGCAATGTTTAATAGCAAAAAGTAAAAAAAATTGTTTTTTTTCTCAAAATTGCTGGTCTTTTTTTTGTTTATAGCGCAAAAAATAAAATATGCACAGGAGATCAAATACCACCGAAAGAGAACTCTGTTTGTGGGAAAAAAAGGACGCAAATTTGATTTGGGTGCAGCGTTGCATGACCGCGCAATTGTCAGTTAAAGTAACACAGCGCCGTATCACAAAAAATGTCCTGGTCAGGAAAGGGGGTAAATCCTCTGGAGGGCAAGTGGTAAACCTGTAAGAGACTGCACGGGGCTGAATTCTGCATCAAATAGTGCCCACATTCAACCCCATCTATCCATATCCTGCCATAGACCTCAGGACACTGCAGGCAATAGGGCTGGATACATTGGGTATACGGGAGGGATGCATTGCAGCTTGATGGCCCCGTGTGCAAATAGCCTAATAGTGGCAATCTGGAACGTAGCCAAAAGCTCTGAAGTTTAAAGCTGATATTTAGAATAATCCCATAATATTTTAATTCTTACGTCCTTGGGATTTTGTGCCTCGTCCAATATACTTCTGCAGATCCCTCAAACGTGCACCTCATTCGACTTAAATCATAATGTGACATTTAGTAGTTTTTCAAGCAATGTGGCCTCAGAACCACATCAAATGCCCCATGCTTCATATGTTTCTTTTAGGAGCCTAATGGAAAAGTGAAACCTGGCTTTGATTTGAGTTGGTAGAATCAATTTTATAAAAGCCCTTATATGCCTTCCCTTTGCACAAGCAGAATATCCCTGGATCGTATGACGGTTCCAGTGTGGGAATTGCATATATTCCTTATGACATAAGCAGTCCAATGTCTAGTGAATTCTTTTAGACAGACATCACTTAATGTAAAAAGATTATCCTCCTTTGGAAGCCCCCAGTATTCCTTCAGGGTCTCGGAGAACCGCAGACAGGCAGCTTCTGTGGATCACTCAAGCAAACAATAAAGGAAAAATAACCAACCAAAGCAAATACATATTTTATATTTTGAGTTTCTACAGAAAGTACTAAAGCACCCTTAGGCCTGGAATCATGAAAGAGAGATAAATATTTAAGGATTGCTGTATTTTATCGGTTACTAAAATGTATGCTTAATTTTATCTCACACCCCAAATAAAAAGCTAATGTCCTCTCTTCCAGTGTGTGCTCAGAAAATTGATATAAAATATGAATTATTTCACAAGTACAGTTAGAATGCTACAGCTGTTGGAACTTGAACATACAAAAATTATATTATAAGAATATTAATTAAAAAACAAGTTTCAGAGCGCATTCAAAGAAATAGTCTCTCAGACATGAGATGGCAGATTGAAAACGATTAGCATATATATCTATAGATATTATATCATATTAATTAGAAATAAAATAATAGCTTCAATTAGAACAAAATAATAACCCGTGGATAATATAATTTAAACACATAATTGGCCATGATCAGATATTGAGTAAGACAAAAAATAAAAACAAAAATAAAAGAACACAGGCAATAACATGTTTGGGTAAAATATGGAGCCAAAGTATTCATGGTAAACAATGTGGATAAATAGGGCTTTTTTTCTCAGAATAGGTACAGTAACTCCCCCTTCTGAGTTGTTTACACCCCCCTTGCCCCCCCCACTCATCTCCGAGCACCATCCCTTGGTTCCACCCCCTACCCAAATCACAGTACTGCACATAGGAGACTTTTTCCCCTATGTGATGAACAAAAATTAAGCGAAAAAAAAAGTTTTTTTTTTTTTTTAATTGTAAAAATCTAAAGTTACACCCTTGCACATAACATCCCCCCCCCACAAAATTTGAGGCTCCACCCCCACATATACACATATACAAACGGAAAAGCACACTCTGGGGCGCCTAGGTATAAAAACGTTGATTGCAATACACGTTACATAACGCCAGAATGAGCTCAATAATTCTAGCACCAGACCTCCTCTGTAACGCTAAACTTATGACCTATAAAGGGCTTTAAAAGTGTTGCCTATAGAAAATATAGGGTACTGAATTTCATCACCATTTCACAAGCTGGATATCTATTTACTCGCTGCAACCACATCTTTTATATTTTCCAAAAGAATAAGGTAACTTACTGCTTTTTTTGTGCCTTAAAATTAACTTACTTTGGAAATTTTGCAATAATATCATGCAACATAAAAAATTGTAACTACCACTATTTTATTCTCTAGGGTCTCTGACTTCAGAAAATATATAATGTTTGGGGGTTTTAAATAATCTCCAGGCCTAAAATGATTTTTAAACTTGTGCAAAAAACACAAGAATGGCTCTGGCAGCTAAAGGGATAAAAGATTAGCCTGACACTACCCTAAGATACTAACAGAAAAGAACAAAAGGGTGCACTCTCCTCGTGCATTACCGTGATAATAAGAAATGTATTACAAAAATACAAATGTATACTCACAAGCCAAAAAAGGTAATAAAAACAGGAGTCAAAAGCTGCCAGTCATAGGCAACAATGGTCCTCGGGTGAAGTACTAACGCGTTTCGGAAGTCGAACTCTCTTCCTCAGAGCACTACCCTTTCCTCTTTAGCAGCCAATCAGTACTCATTACACTACAAGGTCTCTCCCCTCCCTGCTAGTCCTCGGGTGCAGCGCTGGAAGAGGAGATAAACAGCTCAATGTTAAAAATATTAAATGTTTAAGTCGCTATAAAGCCCCTTTTGTTTTTAAAAGTCCCAGGCATTCCTAAAATCACCTCCGATTTAAATACAGTTTTGGTTAATTTTTTTTTTTTTTTTTATCTGGACAAGTAGATTTTCTTTAGGGACAAGTAGATTGGGGCACCGATTTAGTCCCTGGACAAGTAGTTTTTTAAAAAATTTCCACAGCCCTGTATATGTTATTTTTTATTTTGGCCATACTTACGCTTTTAGATGGCTTTATGCCTATGTGGCTTGGCAGTCAGGAATTCTATAGTGCTGGCTTCACTTTATAATTACAGCTTGGTTGGCAAAGCTTGCCCCTGCTAGCAGTGCACACCTTTTTGGAGCTAAAAGTCCTGTCTTTATCAATAATGCTGTGTTATAAGTGATACAAGTGTGCTTGTTCTAGAATGGGAGATGTTGGAGATCTCAAACAAAAAATAAGAACATATTAGAGAAAAAATGTACACAAATTTTGAAAAGGTATCACCTTTATTAATAGAATCCCTACAGGCTATTGCACATATCTACATTTTCATCACTGTGGAAACTACAGCATTGGAGTATGTTTTGTATAAACAGGACTCTATATATTTTCATCTGACTGAGCTTTGAATTGCCTACAGGCTATTGGATATATCTAGATTGTCTCCACTGTGGAAACTACAGCATTGGAGTCTGTTTTGTATAAACGGCGGTATACAACTATATGGGATTTTTAATTAGAAGACTGTTTACAGCATTTCAATATTGAGTCACCAAGATATTACTGGGAGTTCACACATGGAATTTTTCCACATATGCACATTTGAGCATTCCCATATGTTCCATTTTTTAAGACTTGCTATTCCATTTGGTTGGACAAACTCATTATGTGTCACAGGCTGAGCATATGTGAATCTTTGTCTGAACTAGTTACTTGCAGTAAGTGCCTTTATGCCCGTTAAATAGATCAGGGGTCTCCAAACGTTCTAAAAAAAGGGCTAGTTTATATTCCTTCAGACTTTGGAGTGTCCAGTGGTAGTAAGAAATGTCCTGGTGTCATTTGGAGTAAGCAATGCCTCCTCATTGATGTCAGTGAAAGGAATTGTTCTCTGCCGTTCATGTCAATGGAAGGAGTTGTACCCCATCATTGATGTCTTTTGGAGGAATAGTGTCAAATCATTGGTTCCAGTGAGAGTAATAGTGTCCCATTGATGGTGTCAAAGGCAGGAATTATATTCCATCACTGGTTTCATTGTGTCATTGGGAGGCATAGTGCCCCTTCATTATTGTCAACGGGAGGAATAGTGCCCCTTCGTTGGTGTCAGTGGGAGGAATAGTGCCCCATATTTGGTGTCAGTGAGAAAAATAGTGCTTCTTTGGTGGTGTCAGTGGAAGTAATAGTGCCCCATAATTGGTGTCAGTGTGAGGAATAGTGCCCCTTCATTAATGTCAGTGGGAGGAATAGTGCCCCTTCTTTGGTGTCAGTCGAAGGAATAGTGCCCTTTCATTGGTGTAAGTCGAAGGAATAATGCCCCTTCATTGGTGTCATTGGGTATAACATTGGGAGGTATATACAGGAGAAGGGTGCAGAGGGTATGAAATTAGGAGGTATTTGCAGGAGAGGAGTGCAGAGGGTATGACATGGGGATGTATGTGCAGGAGAGGAGTGCAGAGGATATGACATGAGGAGATATTTAGGGGAGAGGAGTGCAGAGGGTATGATAAGGGGAGGTATATACGGGAGAGGAGTGCAGAGGGTATGTCATTGGAAGGTATATACAGGAGAGGAGTATGGAGGGTATGACATGGGGAGGTATGTGCAGGGGAGGAATGCAGAGGGCATGACATGGGGGGGGGTATGTGCAGGAGAGGAGTATGGAGGGTATGACATGAGGAGGTATTTAGGGGAGAGCAGTGCAGAGGGTATGACATGAGGAGGTATGTACAGGAGAGGAATGCAGAGGGTATGACATGGGGAGGTATGTACAGGAGAGAAATTCAGAGCGTATAATATGGGGAGGTATGTACAGTAGAGGAGTGCAGAGGGTATAATATGGGGAGGTATGTACAGGAGAGGAGTGCAGAGGGTATAACATGGGGAGGTATGTACAGGACAGGAGTATGGAGGGTATGACACAAGGAGATATTTAGGGGAGAGGAGTGCAGAGGGTATGATATGGGGAGGTATGTACAGGAGAGGAATGCAGAGGGTATGACGGGGAGGTATGTACAGGAGAAGGGTGCAGAGGGTATGGCATGGGGAGGTATGTACAGGAGAGGGGTGTAGAGGGTATGATAAGGGGAGGTATGTACAGGAGAGGGGTGCAGAGGGTATGACATGGGAAGGTATGTACAGGAGAGGGGTGCAGAGGGTATGGCATGGGGAGGTATGTACAGGAGAGGGGTGTAGAGGGTATGATAAGGGGAGGTATGTACAGGAGAGGGGTGCAGAGGGTATGACATGGGAAGGTATGTACAGGAGAGGGGTGCAGAGGGTATGACATGGGAAGGTATGTACAGGAGAGGGGTGCAGAGGGTATGACATGGGAAGGTATGTACAGGAGATGGATGTAGAGGGTATGACAAGGGGAGGAATGTACAGGAGAGGGGTGTAGAGGGTATGATAAGGGGAGGTATGTACAGGAAAGGGGTTCAGAGAGTACGATAAGGGGAGGTATGTACAGGAGAGGTGTGTAGAGGGTATGACATTGGGAAGTATGTACAGGAGAGGGGTTTAGAGGGTATGACAATGGAAGGTATGTGCAGGAGAGGGGTGCAGAGGGTACGATAAGGGGTGGTATGTACAGGAGAGGAGTGTAGAGGGTATGACAAGGGTAGGAACATCCAGGAAAGGAGTTTGAAGGATGTGAAAGTATAAGCAGAAAAGGTTCATGCACTTTCAATGCGAACTGAACACACAAATCTCAGGTTTAGAGAAGCATTAAACCCGTACATAATATTTCCGACCCAGCATGGTTTTAAGGGCCATTCTTGGTCACAGTGTACTTTGGCAGCCTATTTATGGTTTAGGAATTACAGACCCCATTCCACTAACATGAAGCCCCCCCCCCACCTTGCAACCACACAATGCTGCAAAATCGATGGTAAAGGGGGTCCAGACAACAGCAGCTACGGAATGCCTACTGCAAATGTTTTTCAATTCACAACTGACTGATCTCGCACTGTTCAAAGGATTCGCTTGCCTGAGTCCCCCTACTTCGTAAAACAGACAGACATAAAAATGAACAGAATTTTTTTTTCAAAAGCAATAAAAAAATGTTTAATTATTTGCAGTTTAACACGCTAAACGAATTTAAATGATTTTTCCTCTCTTGATGGAAAGCAAATAAGGGAAAACTAAGCAATGGAAAAAAAGTGTGTGCATTCATGAGAAACTAGCGAAGCTTCTGTACTTTTAAGTTCTCATTTCTGAGCCTTCTTCCAGAAAGGCGATGAAGTGTAACCAGAAGATAAGATACATGTTTAGTGATAAAAGGTAGAATACACTATGCTGAAAGAAGATTTCACCAATCGGAGATTTACAGTACGGGGCGCAGTTTATCTATATGGGCTAGGTCAGGAAGACCTGTGTGAAATAGCTTCACTCGTGTTCGGTAGAGGACGAGTCAATGGTCTGAAACCCAATTGATGATAACTATGCTTGATCAGTTTTTAAACATCATTGAAAAAAACACGTGCCAGAAATGAATAGCTGAACTCACCGATGCATAATATCCGCACTGGAGAGAAGATAGTTGATTCTGGAAATAAATTACATTTTACAGACTAGAGTGCATTAGTATAGGATTTTATGGATAAAAATGAAACACATATTCAGGACCTGTATGAATTACAACACTAAGGAAAGCATGCTAGTAAAATAACCTTAGAAAATACATTAAGCTGCACTATATCATAGATTAAAGTGCATGTCTGGGCAAAATAAAAGGGAAAAAAAATATTCAGTACATCTCTTCATCACAGGCCATTTCTCAATGTTTTATCCCTTTAAAATGCTGCAGGTAAGGATAAGTACATGTTGACCTTTCAGAAACCCAGAGAGCTCCAAACTTCTTCAACCTCTTGGCGCCGGCCGCATGTAAATGTTCGGCCTCTCGACGTCTGGGCCTTGATGCCGTGCAGCCGCACATTTGCGTGCAATTAAGAAAAACATATGTGCTGAGAGCGTGCGCCATGTGTGCTCCCAGCACACATGTCCAGTACTCGTGGAAAGGTCTCCTCTTTCGATCTCCTCTTTCGATCTGGACCTTTTGGCAGTCACATGACCCTAATACCCCGCAAACTTCAGTTAATCCCCCCCCTCCCAGCATGAGTTAATGTCAGATTGCCCGCCGCACT
Organism: Staurois parvus; assembly: GCF_062004578.1. Classification (NCBI taxonomy): domain Eukaryota; kingdom Metazoa; phylum Chordata; class Amphibia; order Anura; family Ranidae; genus Staurois; species Staurois parvus. Next base: position 2,036,269 of record NW_028318143.1, read on the forward strand.
ATCACAGTCTCACTATAAGTAACTGATCCCCGGCGTTGCTAGTATAAAAAAAATCTATATCTAAATTCCAGTCTTTATACCATAGTTTATAGACGCTATAACTTTCACACAAAACAATCAATATACACTTATTGGGATTTTTTTTTTTTACCAAAGACATATAACAGAATACATTTTGGCCAAGAGATTTGATTTTTTAAATTTGTTTATTGGATATATTTAATAGGTCCTAGATTGTAAGCTCGAAAGAGCAGGGCCCTCAATCCCCTCATGTTTTGCATTGTATTGGTATTGTTCTGTCACATGTTCTTTCTCCCTTTGTAATGTACAGCGATGAGTGAACTATTGGCGCTTTATAAATACTGTATAATAATAATAGCAGAAAGTAGGAAATATTGTTTTTTATTTTAAATTTTGGGTCTTTTTTCATTTATATTGCAAAAAAAATAAATAAAAAACCCGGAGGTGATCAACTACCACCAAAAAAAAGCTCTATTTGTTTGAAAAAAAAATGATAGAAATTTTGTTTGCGTACAGCATTACATGATTGAGTAATTACCAGTTAAAGTAGCACAGTGCCGATAGCAAAAAATGGCCTGGTCATGAAGGGGGTAAAATCTTCTGGAGCTCAAGTGGCTAACATATCATATAAACCAAAGCCAATTTATATTTACACATTAAACAAATATAGCTTCAAATATAATTTTTTTTGAGTTACTGTATATGATTGAAAATATGTGTTATGTGGGTGTGTATGTTAGATCTCACAGTGTGTTATTTTTTTGTTTTACAGCTGAGAATATGTTTTAATTGGGTGATGGATTTGTTCATTAAAGAGCTGAGGAGCTGTCATTTCGACAACATAAATGTAATAGTTAAGTGCCGAGACTTTGCGTGTCACGTGTCACCCATGGTAGAGAACACCTTGACTTTATATGATTCTCGAGTGTTCATTTTTTTCATAAAAATTCCAATGGTGTCATCTGCCATGTGTGCAAAGGACGCTTGAGGAAAAATTGCTTCATTTTTCTGCCTTCTGTCCACGAGGCCAGAAATTGGATTATAATTGGAATGAGGCAAGGGAACTCACCTTCCACGGTAGGAGTCATTTATGAAACTCGTGTCTAGGTCATTGTCTAAAAGATGGTGTAACTCCTGGCAACCAGTTAGCTTTCAACACAGTAAATCTGTACTAGAAAATGAGTAGTCAAGTACAGACTCTTTTCTATTCATCAGGGATAAAGACTGTAGACAATACCAGTAGAATAACAGTGGTTTTATCTTCCTTTACTTTTTTTTCCAGTTTTTAATTTTTCTTTATAATGATTTTTTTTTCACTAGATGACCAAAACTAGAAAGACAGATTATACATGGAATTAAAACTAACAAAAAAAAAAAGGGATTCTTCAACTGTTTCCTTTTCACTGCAATGTGAAGATGCAAACACCAGTACGTTAAAAACTTGTATTTTTAAAAAGTAAAAAAAAAACACAGCTATTCATCAGAACCAACAGGCACATAAAAGAAATGTTTGTTTCTATCAATGTTTCTATTATATCTTTTAGAAGATATCAATATGCTACACTGCATTATATATTATTTAAAAAAAACTATTAAAAGAAGGCCCAGGGTAAAAAGAAAGAAGACCTGAATGAAGGGCCGGCATGACAGGGGTTAAAGGGGGTTGGGATAGGCAGAGTTCCATTAGCATAAGGGGGAGTCAATAAAATAGTTAACCACTTGACCTCCAGAGGATTTACCCCCCTTAATGACCAGGCCTCTTTTTGCTACTCGGCGCTGCACTAATTCAACTGATAATTGCGCGGTCATGCAATGCTGCACCCAAACAAAATTTACGTCCTTTTTTTCACACAAATAGAGCTTTCTTTGGTGTAATTTGATCACCTGTGCGCTTTTTATTTTTCACGCTATAAACAAAAAAAGGCCAAAAATTTTGAAGAAAAACAATATTTTTTACTTTCAGCTATAAAAAATATATAGTAAACTCAAAGTTGGTTATAAATTTAGGCCAAAATGTATTCTGCTACATGTTTTTGGTAAAAAAAATCCCAATAAGTGTATATTGATTGCTTTGTGTGGAAGTTATAGCGTCTACAAACTATGGTATAGATACTGCAATTTATGCCATTTTTCTGCTATACAGCGCTGCACTAGTTTAACGGACATTTGCGCGGTCATGCAATACGGTACATAAATGAAATTTACATCCTTTTTTTCCCCACAAATTGAGCTTTCTTTTGGTGGTATTTCATTGCCTGTACGGTTTTTATTTTTTCCGTTATAAAAAAAAAGGCTGACAATTTTGAGGAAAAAAAAACAATATTTTGGACTTTTTTGCTATAAAACGTGTCCAGTAAAAAAAAATGCAAAAATCAAATTTAGTCATAAATTTCTGCCAAAATGCGTTCTGCAACATGTCTTTGCTAAAAAAAAAACCGAATACGTGTAAATTAATTGGTTTACGTGAAAGTTATAGCGTTTACAAATGGTGGGAAAGATACTGGGATTTTTAGTTTTTTTTTTTATACTAATAATGGCGGCAATCAGCGAATTATGGCAGCGATCAGGGACTTATGGCAGCGACCAGCGACTTATGGCGGGATTGCGGCGGACATTCTGACATTGGGGGGTACTGACTTGGGGTCACTGACATCCCCAAAAACACTAATACAGTTATCAGTGCAAAAAAAAAACACTGACACTGTACTAATGGCAATGGGGAGGAAGGGGTTAACTTTATTTTGCAGGGAAGGGTTATAGGAGTGAGGGGAGTGTTCTTCTAGGGGGCGGGGGTACTGGACGGGACAAGGCTGATTGAGAAAGAGAAACTGTTCTTTCTCGATCAGCTCATCCTCGAGCTGACAGGGAAGTGACAGACAGCACAGCTACTGCAGCTGTGCTGTCTGTCACTGTTTGCCGCTGATTGCCGGGAGATAGCCGGTAAGGACCGGCTGTGACCCGGCGACTCACATCTGCGGCGGTGATCGGCGGAATAGATAGGACGGCGGCGCGCCTTGTGCGCGCCCCCTAGCTGTTTACAAAACACACGTTTTAAAACGTGGTTTTGCCTGCTAGTGCCGCCCTGCCGCCGTATATCTACAATGGCAAGGCGGCAAGTGGTTAAGGAAGGAGTGGGGGGAGCTACAAGGGGTGGTCTTACAGGGTGTGGCAGGAGGTTTTCACAGGGCAAACTTCCCTCCCTCCCGCCCGCCTGTTGTTTGATGGCTTGTTTTGGTGGTGGTTGTGCCATATTGGTGCTGGGGGATGTCCGGCGGGGTGCAAGGTCTTCGTTGGTTAATGTGGGCACAAGAAAAGGCACTTTGTAGGAACCCATCTGAGGTACGGCTTCCAGATACCCCCATATCTGCAGTGTTAAGCAGGACGCAGGTATTCTTTTTCTTGATGCCTATTGGGACCTTGAAAGAATGTATGTTTATACTGTGTTTCTCTGTTATTTAGTGATGGTTGTAATAAAAGGCTGGTTTTGGGCCATTAACGCCATTTGTTGTCAGTATGGTTACTTAGGATAAGGATGGGGGGTAGGTATTGGTTTAGTGGGACTTACAAGCCATCTTTAGTCCCCTGGTCAAGCGAATGTAAACCTTAACAATGAGCTCCTCATTTTCTTCTTTTTGGTCTGTTAAATATACTATTTAGCCCGAATTCACACTGATGCGGTGCGGAATTAGCAGCGTTTTTAGTGCGAATTCCGCACTGCATCAGAATCGCACCCCGTTCATGTGAACCACTGCGGGTGTGTATGTTAAGTTATCAACACCCCAAAATCAGTCTGCAAAACGCAGTACGATGTGCAGAATCAGATCGCATAGGTGTGAATACCCATGCAATCTGATTCTAGTGCAGACTAAAAAAAGGGTCATGCACGTTGTTGGTGCGGGTGTGGTGCGATTAGAGCCATATGAAATGTATGGCTTCAATCGCACCTTACACAAATCGCAGGTGATTTGTACAGGAATGCGGTGCGGTTCCTGTGTGAATCACATGTAATATACCACACCACATACAGTATATGTGAACCCGGGCTTATTGCATTTTGTTATATCTGTTTGATACCTGTTAGAACCATACCTGGTTTGGGTTTGTGTGTGAGATACCGTTAGACTGGCATCAGTATTTAAACCCTTTCCCGCCACCCCTCCCAGCTCTTTAAGAGCTTTTAAATGCCAGAAGGCAGAGGCGGGCATTTGGGTCATGTGACCACTGTGATTGTCTGTCACAGCAGTCACATGTTTGGAAAGCTCCCAATTGCTAGTATGTTTCGGGAGCTTTCCCATCCCTGCCAGTGTCTGTATTGGGAGTGTGCAGGGGCGTGCTCTCAGCACAAACAGTTGTTTATATTGGGCCACATATATGCAGTCTCTCAGCATCAAAGCCCACCCACCGAGAGGCAGCATATATGCGCCACATCACCAGGAAGAGGTTAAAGTTTTTTTTAGTCCAACAGTACACAAAATGGCCACTGGCCCAGTATATAACTGGCCTTCACAGCAAGGAACACATGGAAGGGCGACGCATGTCAAACAAAAAAAGAAAAAATTCCCAGCTCAACTTGCCAGCCAGCTTGCAACCAAACCTGTCTAACAGTATGCATTAAAAACAGGGGTTTAGTTAGCACACATTTGCAAATACATGCGTAAGCTACAGAGCCTCGTCAGGGCACCCCGGTATTCTGTAGTTCCTAACTCTACAAATGTTGAGAGCCGCCATAGTAGAGGCATATGTATTTAATGGATAGACCAAGGGCAGGTGGACCTGAGGGAGCCCACCTCTACTTAAAGGTATAGGAGAGCACTGGACACCCAGCATGTAGCACAATGGCAGCTAAGGTGTCCAGTGCACCCCCTCGACCAACAATTCAACAGTACAAAAAATTACTGGGGCAGTGGCCATTTGTTGTACTGTTGAATTGTGCTTCTGTGCCTTTAAGGAGAGGTGGGCTCCCTCAGGTTCACCTGCCTTGGTCTATCCATTGAATACATGTGCCTCTACTATGGGGGCTCTCAACATTTGTAGAGTTAAGACTACCGAATATCGGGGTGCAGTGACGTGGCTCTGTGGCCTATGCATGTATTTGCAAATGTGTGCTAACTAAACCTCTATTTTTAACGCATACTGTTAGACAGGTCAATTTGTTTGCAAGCTGGTTGGCAAGTTGAGCTGGGAATTTTTTTCTTTTTTTATTTATTTAGTCCAACCTGCTTCAGTGTGGCTGACAGACAGTGAAAGAGAAGTGTAGACTAGACCTTGTTCCAGTTTTGGGCTGATGCCTCTCTGATGGCCTCAAAAGAAGACGTATAGTAGATATCCAGCTTTTGGGTGTGCTCCTCAATGTTCCCCTCAGAGCTAAAACCATACCTGTTGACCTTTTCTACCCATTGATCTAATAAGTTCCTGTGCTCTCTGCAGTGTCAGTACTGCATAATTCCCCTCTGTAGACTACAAATCACCTCTCGTGTATGCTATGGAGATGAGGAAAAGGAAATGTATTCTGTAGTCTGTCTTGTAATGAGCTTGTATTTGAGCTTGGTGTCACGTACCTGGTGAAGATTGAACTGAAGAGGGGGCTTCTCTTGCATCTCTTGGCCAACACCTCTGGTAGTGATGACAGGAGGTGTGGGGACAAAGAATGGCACAAGGGTGTAACGGGCAGTACTAACTGATGTTTGCAGGTTGCAGATGACTATAGATCACCAGGAAGGAACTTGAACATGGATACACTTGATCGGTAGACAGAAACATAGCCAAGACACAAGTCATCAACATCCAGGCACCGAGGTACAAGAACATCAGACAGAGTCAGGATACAAACCGGGATCGGTACACAGCTGGGCAGCAAAGTACAGAAATGCAAGACAGGAGCAAAGTCGAGTACAAGTCGAGGTCACAGCAGGCAGGCAAGCAAGAATCCGGACAGGTCATGCACGAAAGGCAAATATAGCAGGCCAAGCTGCAGGTAAAGCAGGAACTAGTTGATGACCACTCTGACCGTGCTGATGAGCAATTTGTTCATGTCATAGTCCAGCTTAAATAGGCCATTTGGCGCCAGTGCCATTGCGCATGTGTGTCAATGCTCATCTTGCAGAGAACCTTTGCTCAGAATTATGGACATTCAATAGTCTTCTTGTTACAATATGTACTGGGCTTTTCTTACACTTGGGTTTGGTACAAACCAGGAAGATAGCTGGGTCAATGAGCTACAGGTGCCCTACAGATTATGTACACAAAAGACATTGTGTATGTCTGCTTGTTTCTGGGGAGTGTTCCCCACTAGATAGAGCAAAAAGATACGTTATGGGTCACATATATTTATCTAGCTTTGGCCAATCACTAGGAGGTACTTTGCCAGGTGTGTGGGCTGGGAAAATAGACAATATATTTAGGGAGCCCTTCTGAAATGATCTTTGCCCTTCTTCTGGAAAGACTGTAGTACTGACAGGTCTTTATTTTTTTTAGGTATTTATATAGCACCATAAATTTTTGCAGCACTTTTTTCTAAAATTTTTTATTGGACAGTGCAGTGCTAAGAAAGGAAAAATGGCCTGGTCATGAAGAGGTAAAACCTTAAAGTGGTTAATAAAGTCTTTCAGCCACTTTGAACCAAATTGATGGTGTCTGTATATTTTATTTGTTTATAGTAATACTTGTGATTGCACATATGTTGCATATATTAATATTGCACATCCCACATACCATCCCATGAACATTTTGCAAATACATGCTATTTACGAACCTGATTATCCAACTTTCAGTACCTGGTTTGTAAGCATAGAGTCACATATTAAGATGGCTCTGTCTCCTTGTAGGGGGGAATATACATTTTTCAGGCCCTGTTTAATTACCATTACGTGTAGGATATTTGGTAAAGGCTCTTTGAGTGAATTCTGTGTTCTGAAAAATCATTAGTTCACCAGCTGCTGGGACTGATCAAGTACAAGTCCTGACTCTGCTTCCCGTGGTGACACGTGTCTGGAGCGGAGGATTATATGGCAGATATGGATCTCGGAATTCACATCCCTGTGGGGCTCTTAGTCTTTGCCAGCTTCGTTTGTATAAATATAATTATCATTAAAGGCTGTGATTGTCAGGCATTTTTGCCTTTAGAATACAGTTTCTTACAGCAGAGCTGCGAGCAACTTTTGACATTTGTTTTCACTGAAATAGACTTCACATGAAACAAAATCAGGAAACAACCATTTGGTGACAAGGCCGCGTGTGACAGGTGATTTGTCTTGGGTACACCATCTCATGTTATTTACAAAGTTAAAGTAGAAACCTGGCTCAACTTTTGGTTGGCCACTTCAATACCAGGCACTTTCACCCTCTTCCTTCCCAGGCCAATTTTCAGCTCGCACTGACAATGACAATTGGGCGGTCATGCAACTCTGTACCCATATTAAATTTTTATCTTTTTTTTCACACAAACAGAATTTTCTTTTGGTGGTATTAAAGCTACTTTCACACCAAGGAGTTTTTGAAGCGTTTTTGCGTTAAAAAATGCACCTGTAATTGGATTATGATAAACGTACGGGTATCGTTAATAATAATACTTCTAAATTTGAGGTTACATGGGAACCATGCATTGGGTATATTTCTATTATCTAATTGACTTATGGCTGGCCCTGTTCTCTTCTCTATTTCTCTTCTCTCTTCCCTTTCCTTCCTCCTCCTTTCTTTCTTCCCTTTTGTTTTTTTTCCCCTTGTATTCTTTACTCTCTCCTTTGATTTTATTGTTCAATTCTTTTGGGCTCCTTATTTTGTCAGATGACTATCTGAAACTGCCCAGGTTTACCGACCGATGGAATATGTTCTACCCTACTGGGGTTGTGTTCTCTTGTTTACAACAGCATTGGTTGATGTATTTTTATGTGCCTATATACTCTATGAATCTGTTTATTTGCCACAACTCACCATGTAGGTTTGCTATGTTTCCTATTTTTCTGTATACACTCTCCGTTCTTCAATAAAAATATTGAAATATAAAAAAAGTGCCTGAAAAGCTGAAGAAAGATGCTTCCCTATGTATGTCTATGTATGTTTTCACACTGGGGTGTTTTGCTTCTGTTGCGATGTAAAAACTCCTGCTTGCGGCATCTTTGAAGCATGTTTGTTGAGATAAAAAAAAGCTCCAAAAATGCCTCTTCCCATTGAAATCAATGGAAAATGCCTGAAAACACCTGGAAAACACCTAAAAAATGCTTCTTATGCCGACCATACATGGGTCGAATTCAGAACTAATTTTCTTTAGAAAATCGGAAATTTCGTATGTTTTGTAAAGCGATGGTGCCACCATTGATTTCTAAATTCGACCAACCAAGCCTTCCATTTCACATGTTGCTACAGAAAAGAATTTTCGTGGCCAAGAATTTTCTTTTCTTTCCAGGTCACAGCTCATGCTCGTTTCTTTTTCGGTTATATTTCTTACATGATTCTCCCATCATTGTTTAGAAATTCGTTCGTTTTTCAAAAAATTTCCAACATGCCCAAAATTTCTGTGGCCCACTAATGGTGCAAAATTCGTACGAAAAATCTTAAAGGATTTTCGAAAGAAAATTCTTTTGGAATTTGACCCGTGTATGGTCGGCTTTAGAAGCGTTTTTTGTGCAGTTTTTAAGTCATGTGTCCTTTAAAAAAACGATCAGAATGCGTGGTAAAAGCATGGTAAATACGTCTATGCGTTTTTGCTGTGTTTTTGCAGCAAATCGATGTGAAAGTAGCTTTAATCACTACAGAGTTTTTTTTTTTATTTTTTGTTAAACAAACAAAAGTGTTTTTCTTTGTTTCTGTTATAAAATTTTGCAAATAAATAATCTTTCTTCATAAATTTAGGCCAAAATATATTCTGCTACATTTCTGCGGTGAAAATAACCCAAATTAATGTATATTATTTAATTTGCATAAAAGTTCTAGAGTTCAAAATCTATGGAATGGATATATGAAACTTGATCAATCCTGATGTACTGATGGCCCGAAAATGCCAGGACAGTACAAATATTCCTCTAATGACCCCTTTTTGGAAAGTAGACAGTCCAAGGTATTTAGGAAGCGGCATGGTGAGTTTTTGAATTTGCAATTTTTGGTCACAATTTTTTGGAAAATGAAGAAATTGTAAAAAATTAATTTTTCCCAATAATTTTTTTTTACATACCGGTGCAGTACAGTGTCATCATATACCTGGTGTTGCTGTGATCACGGACAAAATAATATTTTCTTTTGCTACACTGTGATTGCTTATACCAGTACATTTCATTGGTATAGGCAACCATTTTTACTGACTGCAATGGATTAATTCAGCATTTACTATTGTTGTTAGCTGTGATTGGCCACACAGAATATAACTGGATACTAACATTTAGAAGTAAAGTTGATCCAGGAAATATCCGATTGCCTCTCGGGGGATCAGAAAGGAATTTTTTTCCCCTGCAAGAGCAAATTTCATCATGCTTTGCTGGGTTTTTTGCCTTCTTCTGGATCAACTCTGGGTGTAGGATTATAACTTTTTTTTTTTTTTTAATGGTTGAACTGGATGGACTTTTGTCTTTTTTCAGCCAGACTAACTATCTAACTATGTAACATGGTACAGATGGGCTGTGATTGGCCCTGTCTGTACTATGTGATCACTGTGACCAATCACAGAGATCAACACAATAGTACACAATGAATAGTATGAATGAATGCATCAAACATTGTGTACATTTGCCTTGTGATCTGCTGTGATTGGTCACAGTGATCACATGGAACTGGTAGCAGCCAGTATACGGATGAGTCATCCACTGTGTCCGCTGGACGCAGTGGCTGACAGATAACACCACAGTGCAGCCCGTGGGAGGACGTCAAGGGGTTTATTTACTAAAGCTGGAGAGTCCAAAATCAGACTCCCTTCTGCATAGAAACCAATCAGCTTCTAACCTCAGCTTGTTCAATGAAGCTTTGGCAATGAAACCTGGAAGCTGATTGGTTTCTATGCAGAAGTGAGTCTGATTTTGCACTCTCCAGCTTTAGTAAATAAACCCCCATATGACCACCACCTGGAATGATAAGTGTTCCACCCGGCCATCATTTGACAATGGGCCTGGCGGAAACTGGTTAAACCCAAAAACTTAAAATGCCATGTGAGATTTACTCTTAAATAATAATAATAATAATTATTATTATCATTATACACGATTGATATAGTGCCAACAGTTTGTGTAGTGCTTTACAATATAAAGGGAGTTAATACAGTTAAAATACAATACAAGAGTCTTAGGCGTGCCCTGATCATGAGAGCTTATGATCTAATGGGGTGGGGCAGTTGACATAAAAGGCAATAACTGTGAGAGATGAGTTGACAGAAGAATTAAAATTCCAGTTGTTAGTTGAAGGCGGATAGGCTTCCCTGAAGAGATGGGTTTCAGGGCTCTCCTAAAGGTTGATAGAGTAGGAGATAGCCAGACAGATTGATGTAGAGAGTTCCATAAGATGGGAGAGGCTCTGGTGAAGTCATCCAGAGCATGGGAGGAAAAGACAGTGGATCTAGAAAGCAGAAGGTCTTGGGAGGTATTTCATTAATACAATGATTCTGGTAATCCTTGAAGGTCCTTGTTAGGCCACTTCCTGTAATGGGGTGGCAATGCTCTGTTCATGTCTACCAACTGCTCTTCTGAGTTTCCACCCCATCACCTGCACACCCAGTGGACACCAGAGGTTGTTCTACTAAAGGCAAATAGGATGTTTGCTTTGTAAGGGGAGTTCCACTTTGCAAAGGGTTTTTTCCCAGAGCACAATGAGACAGCTAAAGAGACAATACAGCAGAGTCTTCTTACTACAGACACTATGATGTTGATTTATTAACCTATTCACTTTTCAGAGGAATTTTCTCCAGAGCTTAGTGAAAGGTAGGCCCGGAGCAAAAAAAAAAAAGAAAAGCGCAGGGTCGATATAACTAGGGGGAATAGAGGGACAACAGAGGGTTAAAAGATGGGTAGGAAGTTTTGGGGATTATAGCTTACCTTATTGGATGGGGGATGTTGGGGAGGGTCTCCCAGGGAAGAAAAGGAGGGTCTGTCCTCTGGAAGTCCAGTGGGGGAAATTTGGAAGAAGAAGAAGCTTCCCACCCTTCCTCCCCTTCGTGCTTTGGTTTGGATTGTCAAGGCGGCCTTGGAGGTGGTTGGTCTTTGGAGGAGGAAAGAATTCTGTATGGAGATAGATTTGGGACCCATCAGTGGTATGGGGACCTCGATACATTCCAGTTATCAAGGGGTTAACTCAGAATAGGTAGAATGGTGGTCACTGCGGATAAGTAGGGTTATCCCCGAGCTGGTGTGTTGCGGCTGGGCATAAGTAGGATTGTCCCCGAGTCGGTGGGTTGCTGCTGGGGGCCTAAATTGAAGAAATGTTTTCCGCAAAAGTAAAGTTTGGTTTATGGCCCTCAAAAGACCACCACATTTTCATCTGTTTATAATTTGGAATGTTATGTTATCTATGTTAAAATAATTTATTGGTTATTGAAAGGCAGCTATGGCCATTTTGACTCCAGAAACTTGTTTGCGTATTTTGTATAGCTGGGATGGTGGAGGATCTGGCCTACCAGGCTTGGTTAGCTTAGAAGGCGTATATTCTACCCTTGTCATGAAGTGAACCTCTTCTGACTTTCATCATTCAATCAAGTGGAAGCAAAAAATTACTGTTTTGTTTGTTTTTTTTTCATTTTCTTTACAAGTCATTGGATATTCTTTGCAAAGTGAATTTTACCCACATTCACTAAGCTAAGAGAAAAATATTTTGCCTTTAGAAAATCACCCCCTGTAAGGGGCTATTTTAAGTCTCACTGCCTAGCCATTATCTGCCATCAACTGTTAATAGAAGGAAAAAACCATAGAAATTGTAAATGATACATGGTGGATTAGCAAACTAAATGTCAACCAGTTAGGGTTTAGAACTATTTAGATTTAGATTGGGAAAGGATTAGTTCTTCCAGCAGGTTATCTCACTTCCTGTCCAGGTCATTGCTGTGAAATGAACTTCACGATTCCCCCTGTCGGGAGTGCATTCTTCATATATTAGTTTTTAAAAAATCATCTGTTGGCACTTGACAGTGTCACTATCTAACCCTTCCAGAAAAAAAGTCCACATTTATTCAAATAAGTGGTGTAAGATGTTTCCATTTTAGGGCAGCTAAATGGTTTTGGATCATTTTTTAAATTTACTTTAACTCTTTCGCTGCCAGAGCTGTTTTTGCATATTTTTTTTTGCACACAAATTTAAAAAAACAGGCTTGAAAATTACACAAAACCCCAAAACATTCTATATTTTCTGAAAGCAGACAACCTAGAGAATAAAATAGCGGTAGTTCCAATTTTTCTTGATGCATAATATTACCGCAAAGGTCTAGGGCACGCAAAATTTCAGTGAAAAACACACTAAAGTGAATTTTAGGGTAAACAAATGCAATAAATTACCTACATTTTTGGTAACATATAAAAGACGAGGTTGTGCCGAGTAAATAGGTACTCAGCAAGTCAAACCTTAAATTTGTGTGTGCCTATGAAATGGTGACAAACTTCAGTACCCTATATTTTCTATAGGCAATACTTCAAAAGCCCCTATAGGTCTTCAGTTTAGTGCTACGGAGGAGGTCTTGTGCTAGAATTATTGCTCTCACTCCGGTATGCATGGCGATATGTAACATGCGTATTGTAATCAGGGGCAGACTGACCATTCAAATTCTCGGGCACTGCCCGAGGGCCCGGGGTCAGTAGGGGACCCCATGAAATGCCCCTGGTACTTTTTATAGGCTTTTTTTGAGTGTGGGCAAGGACACAGGGACCCCATGATCCCCTATTGCCCAGGGGCCCCATGAGTTGTCAGTCCACCCCTGATTGTAATCAACGTTTTCACATAGGCACCCTGACTTGTGTGTTTACGTTGGTACATGCATATATGTGGGGCTCAATTTTTTTTGGGGAGGGGATGTTATTTTTTTGCAATTAAAAAAATGGGTTTTTGTTACTTAACTTTTTTCTTCATGAGGACACAAAGTCCCCCATGTGATGATTTTTAGGTGACAGGTTCTCTTTAAAGAGATGTGCAGGTTCTAAAAGACCTTTCATGTCTCCTCTGGGATCCACTAGATGGATTGCAAAACATTTCTCCAGGTCACTACTGTGATGTCATACACATCACCTTCTGGGTCACAGCAAAAAGTGGAGGAAACATTTGTCCACTCTCCTCCCTCCCCTCCACCCACCAGCACCCACCATGTCAGCCCTGGGCCCACAGATGGGCAAGTGGAGCCCAGAATATATCACAGACCTGGCAGCGAAATGGTTAAAGTGGTTGTAAATCCTTACATATACCCAGTGAAGTGACTGGCCTCGGGTGATACACAGGGATGAAAGAAATCATCTTATATAAGTTGTACCTGTTTATCTGCAGTCTTTTCTTCTCAACAGCCATCCAAAGTACTGATTTTGTAAACTTGTGTGAGAGTTCATAAAGCAGGGGGGAGAGCTGAAGTTACCCTCAGCAGAACTAATGCAGGCCATAGACGGGCCGTTTATAGGCTGAATTGTCGACCGATAAACGAAAAATCAGTCGGCCCCGTTGCCGATGCTGCCACCAATGCGGCAGTTTTTCCTGGATTTTCTAGCATGACCGAAAAAAATAAATGAGAAGATCCGTGAAAACCGGCCGAAGGGCTGGCCTCACTAACGGTGTGAATATCGGTCGATTTTTCGTGCGGACGAAAATTCGGCCGATAATCGACCCGTCTATGGCCTGCATTAGTGAGGAGAGCTCTGAGAGCAGATTAGAGGGAAGGGACACCCCCCCCCCCCCTCCACACAGCTCACAGGAACAGAGCTGAGGCTGTCAATCTGCTAGAGGTCCCTTCCCGTAACCATTTCTTTCTTTGTGTCAGGAAAACTTGTCAGAAGTGATTCATGCTGATAGTAGAGGAAAGAGACAGCAGACAGAAATGACACTTTGCTTTGGATTGAGACATTATAGAGGGATATGCTTTGTTCATATTTCATGTCTGAGGTTTACAACCACTTTACAAGTGTTCAAACTGCTCATGATAAGTGCATGCATTTTGAAAAGCAGAGGTGTAAACACGGCTTTAATACCTTCTTTTGGTACTTGTTCTTTTATGAACCATAAAGGTGTCATAGTTACATAATCAGGCTGAAAAATGACACATGACCATCAACCTTAAAATAAAATCCACAGATGATCCAGAAGAAGACAATAAGCATGGTCCAATTTGTTCAAAAGTTCCCAAAAGAAATTGAATAAATCAATTCTATACAGTCTCATTTTTTATAAAAATTATTTGATAATTATACAGGTGTACCTTGGTTTACAAATTTAATTCGTTCTGCAGGACTTTTCGTATTGCGAAAAATTTGGAAACCGAAACGCGGTTTCCCATAGGAATACATTAAAAACCAATTAATACGTTCCGGAGGTCAGAAAAAAGTAAAAAAAACCTCTTTATAAAGTTCACTTTAAAGGCATAAATACTGTACAGGGACATGATTAAAAAATTCATTCGTAAATGCATTGAAAACCAATTAATCCGTTCCGGAGGCCAGAAAAAAAGTCAAAAAAGTTTTATCTGTTCAAAACTCTTTATAAAGTGCACTTTAAAGGCATAAAGGGACATGATTTAAAAAAATTGTAAATGCATTGAAAACCAATTAATCCGTTCGTATTGCGAAACACATTTGTAAACCGAGACATTACTTTCAATGGATTTTCATTAGTAAACCAAAAATTACGTTAATCGAGGCGTTCGTAAACCAAAGTACGCCTGTATTTTACAAATTTTGAAAAACACATTTAAAAAATAAAGAAACATACAAACATTTCCACAGACATATAGATGCAAACCAACCACAAGACCAAAGCAGTGTAATAAGTAAGCATATTAATTGTATTATCATCAAGCAATCTCAGAAACATCCATGGAATCGAGACCCACATGGGCCCAGGAAGTAACCACAACTATCTTATGAAAGAAAACGAACCAGAAAATAAAAAAAAAAAACCTCCAGCACACCCACAAAGTGTATAAATGATGACAGGCAAGGCCCAGAAGGATTAGACTTACACTTGCTATAGAGCAAACTGGGTCTGTAATCTTCATCACCCAGCCCAATAAAAATAGGCCAACAAGACTTCAAGAATTCCATGGGGAAGATGCCATGCTGGACTGGTGGGGTGGGTGAGGTTGATGAGATAGGGCGGAAGGGGGGATCTCCCAAGACGGACCAAGCCATCCATTACAAGTGGCAACCCCACTCCCCAGAGAACTGGGGTAGAGGGGCATACGGTAAATAGACCACCACCTATCTAGCTCAGGATCTCAACATTTCCTACTGTGGCATTGTAGCAAACCTCACAGGACTGGACACCCGGATGTCATACTTAATTGTAGTCCTGGGGACTAGGGCATAAAGGTCTTATATTCATCCAGGGATTTAAAGTGCAACCAACTTTCCACGACTTCATAAAGGCAGAAATTCTATCCTGCACCACAAAAATCAACTCCTCCATCTCCTCCAACCTGTTCAAGCAAGCGAATCATTCCCGCA
The DNA here is from genome assembly GCF_062004578.1 of Staurois parvus. Classification (NCBI taxonomy): domain Eukaryota; kingdom Metazoa; phylum Chordata; class Amphibia; order Anura; family Ranidae; genus Staurois; species Staurois parvus. The sequence goes on from NW_028318143.1 coordinate 2,051,886, forward strand.
CATTAGGCTGGTGTCTCTCCAATGTTTGGAGATACAAAATACTTACTCTTACATAAGCATGGCTATAAAAGAAACTCTCAAACACAGCAAACAGTACAATTATTTAGTAAGGTGATAGGTGTTATTTTTTGTGTCTGTTCCCTTCTGCAGTCGTTATCATTAATTTGGAACCACTGATCAATATTAGGATAGGATTTTTCTATCTATAAAATTTCCAAGACAAATGTTCTAGGCACAAAACAAGCCTGTTTAATACATCTGGGACTACATTCAGGTAGCAGGTCTGGATGAAATTTTAGAGACTTTTGAAATAAAATTAGCTGACAGATTGATGGTAAGATCAAATTCTCTGGTTAACGGTTAAACCAAATACTACTGGTGTATGGCCAATCTACATCCTCCAGTGGAGACAACTGTCTAAGTAGGAAATCCACATTTCGTAGAGATCTACTCTCACTTCTTGTTGCAAGCTTGGGACAGGACATATTGGAAAATCTCTCCACCAGGACATGCAGAGAAAAACAATTTACCATAATAATTTGCTACTCTATTCAGAGCAAACATAAAAAAAGGTTTTTCTATCACTTAATCTCTATTCGTCCATTATGCCCCATACCAACATCCTGATCCCTGCCATACCCCATACCAGTGCCCTGATCACCACCATATCCCATACCAGTGTCCTGATCACCACCATACCCCATACCAGTGTCCTGATCACCACCATACCCCATACCAGCATCCTGATCACCACCATACCTCATACCAGCATTCTGATCACCACCATACCCCATACCAGTGTCTTGATCACCGCCATACCCCATACCAGCGTGCTGATCACCGCCATACCCCATACCAGCATCCTGATCACCACCATACCCCATACCAGCATCCTGATCACCACCATACCCCATACCATCATCTTGATCACCTCCATACCCCATACCAGCATCATGATCACCACCATACCCCATACCATCATCCTGATCACCTCCATACCCCATACCAGCATCCTGATCACCGCCATACCCCATACCAGAGTCCTGATCATCACCATACTTCATACCAGTTTTCTGATCACCACCATACCCCATACCAATGTCCTGATCACCCCATAACCCACACCAGCATCCTGATCACTGCTATACCAGCATCCTGATCACCGCCATGCCCCATACCAGCGTCCTGATCACCGCCATATGCCATACCAGTGTCCTGATCACCGCCTTACCCCAATCCAGCATCCCGATCACTGCCATACCCCATACCAGCGTTCTGATCGCCCCATACCAGCATCCTGATCACCCCATACCAGCATCCTGATCATCGCCACACCAGCATCCTGATCACCCCCATACCTCATGCTAACACCCTACTAGCGTCCTGATCACCGCCATACTAGCATCCTGATCACCGCCATACCAGCGTCCTGATCACCGCCATACCAGCGTCCTGATCACCGCCATACCAGCGTCCTGATCACCGCCATACCAGCGTCCTGATCACCGCCATACCAGCGTCCTGATCACCGCCATACCTCATGCTAACATCTTGACCACTGCCATACCAGCCCCATAACCTGCAGGGGAGCTTTTTTTTTAGTTATTTACAACAGAATTTACAATCTCTTTAAAGTGGTTCTAAAGGCTGAATGTTTTTTTTACCTTCATGCAGTGCTTTTTTTCAGCAGGAGCGTGGGGGAATGCAGTTCTGGCGCCTCCAGTACTGAATGTATGTAATGGCAAGGGGTGCTGGAATGTGTCGGGGGATCGATTGCTGCTGAGGAAGTCTATTTCTACCAGTAGGGATCTATTGTTACTGGCTTCTGGAGGGTCTATTGATGCAGCTACTGAGAGGTCTACTGCTGCTGGAGGGATCTATTGTTGCTTCTGGGGTTCTATTGTTGCCGGGGGTCTATTGTTGTTAGCTGCAGAGGATCTAAATACTGTTTTTCCTGTTATCATTAACAAATTCCACAAAATGGTACTTCTGAATTCTCTAAAATGGGCAGTACTGGGAGGTAGGCAGGGGGTGGAACCAAGGGACGGTGCTCAGAGGTGGGTAGGGGGGCGGAGACAAAGGACGACTAAGAGGGGTGGAATACCTGCACCTATTCTCTGAGAAAAAGGCCCTTCTTTCATGCGTTCTATGTATGAAGGTAAAAACCTTTCAGTGTGCAGCTTCCCTCTCAGCTCCCCCTAATAAAATCTAAAAAGTTTAGATTGTAAGCTCTGACGAGCCAGGCCCTCTGTTTGCAAACTGTTGGCGCTATATAAATCCTGTATAATAATAATACTTGTCTGAGCCTGATCGCGATCCAGCGCTATGCAAGAGAGCCTCAGCTCTCCTGGGTCACTCTCACCTTATTGGAGGAGACACAGCAGCAGGAGCCATTGGCCTGCTGCTGTCAATCACAGCCAATAAGGAGGGAGCGGGGTGAGACCGAGCAGTGTTCTGTATTTCTTATGGTCTTACAGGGCCGGCTCGGGCGTGAGCACGCACAAGTGCCCCCAGAACAAGCAGCTTGCTCTGGGGGCACTTGGCGGGGGGAAGGGCCTGGAGCGCCATAGGGCATGAGGAAGATTGGGGCTGCAAAACCATTGTCCATGGTAGGTAAGTTATTTTAATTAAAAAAACTGATGCTGTACAACCACTGTAGCCTCCGTGGCGGTATTCCCGAGTGTAGTTCGGGGTAAAGTTTCAGTACCAAAAGCGGTAACCCTGAGCTACACTCAGGCTTACCATGCGGCGCTGCTCTGGCATCTGTTCTTTACTTACCTTGTCCTGCGCTCCCACAATGTCTCTCCTGCAGTGTCCCCGGCAATGTAATCCGGCGGATGCCGGCATCTGTCTTCTGGGTTCTGTCCCCTGCGAGCGTCGGGACATACGGGGGACGGAACAGGCGGGAAATTTGAAAATGACAAAAAGTGACATTCACTAAATACACTAAAATCTCATAGTAAAACATTCCTGTATCAAACCATTTCACATACATTTTGTCCCGAGTGCTTTGTCCGGCGCCCTGCCTGCATTTTTACTGTTCTTTCTGCCTGGAAACTGAGAAACGTCCATGGCGTCCAAAAAGCGTCCCTTTAGGTCAAATACGGTTTTAGACCGGCTAGAGAACAGCGATAGTAAATCAGAACCACTTGCAGAATTGAGTGATAATGATTCGTGGAGAAATTCCTCATCAGACACTGAAAACGATTTTGTGACTCTGCTCAGTAATGTGCGAACTTGGCGCTATATTTCAAATTTCAGGGTTTTTGGTTTGATTATATTATTGAAATACATTTATTATTATTATTATTATTATTATTATTAAATTATAATTTATGATTTCGTGTTTCAAATTTTATCATACCCGGGATGTTTACTAGACTCTTGTTCAGACAGATTTCAGTGAGTTATTCCTAAAAATTACAGGCCTACAATAAAAAAAATACATATTTCCATGCAAAAAAATGTACCGCTTTGAGCACAGAAATATGAACATAATCAGACCGCTAGGGAGGTTAACTACTTGCCTACTGCCCTATAGCAGATATACTACTACAGGATGTCCGCTCTGTGCAAAATCACGTATATACATGTGATTTTGCAGTTACGGGTAGGGGGCACGCGCACTGCCATCGCCACTAAAGCTGAGAGGGGAGAGACCTGTGTGTAAACTCAGATCTCTCTCCTGTCAGCATGGACATGCTGCTTTGTATTTCTCTGCACAGCATGTCTCCCAAGTAAAACAGCACACACAGCAAAACACAACACGCAGTTAACCCTTTGATCGCCCTTCATGTTAACGCCTTCCTGCCCAGTGTCATTAGTACACTGTCAGTGCTTTTTATTAGCAATGATCACTGTATTAGTGTCACTGGAGATGTCAGTGGCCGTTAGTCAGCTCCCCCCTGTGTCAGAAGTTGTTGATCACCGCCTTACTAGTATAAAAAAATAAAGAAAGAAAAATTCCAGTATATATACTGCCATTTGTAGAGGCTATACCTTTTACTAAAACCAATTAATTTACACGTATTGGGATTTTTTTTTGCAAAGATATGGAGCAGAATACATTTTGGCCTACATTTATGAAGACATTTTTTTAATTCTTTATTGGATATGTTTTATAGCAAAAAGTAAAAAAAATTATTTTTTTCAAAATTGGCAGTCTTTTTTTGTTTATAGAACAAAAAATAAAAAACGCAGAGATCAAATACCACCGAAAGAAAGCTCTATTTGTGGGGGGAAAAAAGACATACATTTAATGTATGTACAGCGTTGCATGACTGTGCAATTGTCAGTTACAGTAACGCAGCGCCGTATCGCAAAAAATGACCTGGTCAGGAAGGGGGGTAAATCCTCTGGAGGGTAAATGGTTAAGGCTAGGTTCACATCTGTGCCGCTGCGGATCCACAAGAAAACAGGTTGGAGGAGATGGAGGAGTTGATTTTTGTGGTGCAGGATAGAATTTCTGCATTTATGAAGACGTGGGAAAGTTGGTTGCACTTTAAGTTAAAAGCAATCAGTGAGCGCTTCAGATAATAGCAGCTATACCACGCAAGGCAACTAAAACACAAACTTCATAAATCTAGATAATATAAGAGTGCAGCGCTAAAAGGTATATACTCTAGTGGAAGTACTCCAATAAAATATTCCAATAAAATCCAATAAAGAACTCCAATAGGATATGTTATAATCAATGTATACTCCAGTCCGGATAAAAGTAAAATGATGCATTAAAAAATGGTGGCAATTCGTGACAAGTGATTCTATACAGGAGTTTATTGTGACTTCTTGATCCAGTGGTCAGGTGAAAAATAGAAGAAATACGCACTCACCAGATGCGTATTTGTAATATGCATGTAATAGATAAGCCAGAGATCCCCCTCATGGAATGGGACGGACGAGCTGGACCGTCTTAACGGACTTTCCTTCCTCTGGGTATAAGGTAGCCACAACATTGTCTCCCTCTGGACAAGGTACTGGGCAGCTTACATCAGGGCATATGTCATCCTAAGGCTACGTTCACACTAGCGTTGTGTGCAGGCGGCAGAGAGGCGTTTGGGAAGCGTTTTTACCGCTTCCCAAATGACTCTGCCAATTCTGCACATTACATCACATGGTGCTGTTCTAACGGGAGCGTTTGTGTCACGTCGCGGCAAAACGGACGCCTCTGGTCGAGTCAGGAGGCTTTGAAGCCTCCTATTCTCGTCAATGGTGCGGTTGCGACGTGGTTGCGGGGCATTTGCGGAGCGGTAACACCACTCAAACTGCATTATAGGCGTTTGTGGGGCGTTATTAACGCTCGGCAAATGCCTAGCAACCGCCGCTAAACTGCGCATGCGGCGTTTGCGGAGCGTTTGCCGAGCGTTAAAAAACGCTCCGCAAACGCCGGACCAACGCTTGCCAAACGCTATAGGGGCATTTGGCAAGCGTTGGTAAAACAGCCAAGTGTGAACGAGCCTTTAGGGTTGGTGTCACATATCACAAACTCCTGATACTTGGGCTCTCATCTACTCTGGTCATATCACCTCTTCCACCTTTCCGTTCCAAGCCTCACTTTCAGATACTGTAACTAGAGATGAGCGAAGAAATGAAAAATTCGATTCGACTGATTCGGCGAATTCGTGGACAATATTCGATTCGAGTCGAATAAATTCGCTGTGAATTTAACTTAAAAAAGGGTGTTTCTAGGCTTCAGAGAGACTTAATATTAGTGCAGAACACTGTACCTTTAATTTAAATGCCCTTGGAGTCTGCTGGGGAAGAGAAATAATACTGTCACTCAGTATGACATGCAGATGAGTGCCGTCGATCTTAGAATCACTGCACACTTCACTCCTTTGGCCAGTCACGGGGCCAAAACCAGTGTTTGGAGCCACAGTGTGGCGGTGGAGGCAGCAGCAATGGGAGGCCATACAGCAACCTATGACAAAATGGAAACCAGCAGGAGCGTGAGGAGACCTGAAAGTGGCACATGGCAGAGTGGGAGCAATGGGAGGCGGTACAGGGACCCAGGTCACACTGTGGGCCCAGCAGCAGCGTGACCAGGCGGTACGGGGGCCCATGGCCGATATGGGGCTTGGTGGCACCTATGGAAGGCCTGTAATCTGCCAGCAACCTATGACAAAATGGACAACCGCAGGAGTGTGAGGAGATTTCAAAGTGGCACATGGCAGAGTGGAAGCAATGGGAGGCCGTACAGGGACCCAGGTCACACTGTGGGCTCAGCAGCAGCGTGACCAGGAGGTACGGGGGCCCATGGTCGATATGGGGCCTGGCGGCACCTATGGAAGGCCGCTAATCTGCCAGCAACCTATGACAAAATGGACAACCGCAGGAGTGTGAGGAGATTTCAAAGAGGTACATGGCAGAGTGGAAGCAATGGGAGGCCGTACAGGGACCCAGGTCACACTGTGGGACCAGCATCAGCGTGAACAGGCGGTACGGGGGCCCATGGCCGATTTGACCTCATTCATCCCATAGTCCTGCCGACTCACGAATAGCGTGGCCTCCTCAAAGGGCCTGAGCAAGCGCAGGTGTCACACATGAGCTGACAATGGCTGACATCTAAGTTACACAGGGAGTACCTTTATCCGCTTTTAACATCAGGAAATCTGTGATGGCCTTTAGCTGTTCGTAAAGGCGGTCTAACATATGTAGGGTTGAATTACACCTTGTTGCAACGTCACAGCATGAGGAGTCGGTACGGGGGCCCATGGCAGATTACATGTCTGGCAGCAGCAATGGGAGGCCCGTAATCTGCCAGCACCCTATGTCAAAAAATTTAACACACCAGCAGTGTGAAGAGACCTGAAAGTGGCACATGGCAGCAGAGTGTGGCGATGGAGACAGCAGCAATGGGAGGCCGTACAGGGACCCATGAGAGACTCTGGACTTGGCAGCAGCATGAGGAGGCAGTATATAGGGGCCCATGGCAGATTAGGGGCCTGGCAGCAGCTATGTGAGGCCCGTAATCTGCCTGCACCCTATGTCAAAAAATTTAACACACCAGCAGTGTGAAGAGACCTGAAAGTGGCACATGGCAGCAGAGTGTGGCGATGGAGACAGCAGCAATGGGAGGCCGTACAGGGACCCATGAGAGACTCTGGACTTGGCAGCAGCATGAGGAGGCGGTATATAGGGGCCCATGGCAGATTAGGGGCCTGGCAGCAGCTATGTGAGGCCCGTAATCTGCCTGCACCATATGTCAAAAAATTAAACACACCAGCAGTGTGAAGAGACCTGAAAGTGGCACATGGCAGCAGAGTGTGGCGATGGAGACAGCAGCAATGGGAGGCCGTACAGGGACCCATGAGAGACTCTGGACTTGGCAGCAGCATGAGGAGGCGGTATATAGGGGCCCATGGCAGATTAGGGGCCTGGCAGCAGCTATGTGAGGCCCGTAATCTGCCTGCACCCTATGTCAAAAAATTAAACACACCAGCAGTGTGAAGAGACCTGAAAGTGGCACATGGCAGAGTGTGGCGATGGAGACAGCAGCAATGGGAGGCCGTACAGGGACCCATGAGAGACTCTAGACTTGGCAGCAGCATGAGGAGGCGGTATATAGGGGCCCATGGCAGATTAGGGGCCTGGCAGCAGCTATGTGAGGCCCGTAATCTGCCTGCACCCTATGTCAAAAAATTTAACACACCAGCAGTGTGAAGAGACCTGAAAGTGGCACATGGCAGCAGAGTGTGGCGATGGAGACAGCAGCAATGGGAGGCCGTACAGGGACCCATGAGAGACTCTGGACTTGGCAGCAGCATGAGGAGGCGGTATATAGGGGCCCATGGCAGATTAGGGGCCTGGCAGCAGCTATGTGAGGCCCGTAATCTGCCTGCACCCTATGTCAAAAAATTAAACACACCAGCAGTGTGAAGAGACCTGAAAGTGGCACATGGCAGCAGAGTGTGGCGATGGAGACAGCAGCAATGGGAGGCCGTACAGGGACCCATGAGAGACTCTAGACTTGGCAGCAGCATGAGGAGGCGGTATATAGGGGCCCATGGCAGATTAGGGGCCTGGCAGCAGCTATGTGAGGCCCGTAATCTGCCTGCACCCTATGTCAAAAAATTAAACACACCAGCAGTGTGAAGAGACCTGAAAGTGGCACATGGCAGCAGAGTGTGGCGATGGAGACAGCAGCAATGGGAGGCCGTACAGGGACCCATGAGAGACTCTAGACTTGGCAGCAGCATGAGGAGGCGGTATATAGGGGCCCATGGCAGATTAGGGGCCTGGCAGCAGCTATGTGAGGCCCGTAATCTGCCTGCACCCTATGTCAAAAAATTAAACACACCAGCAGTGTGAAGAGACCTGAAAGTGGCACATGGCAGCAGAGTGTGGCGATGGAGACAGCAGCAATGGGAGGCCGTACAGGGACCCATGAGAGACTCTGGACTTGGCAGCAGCATGAGGAGGCGGTATATAGGGGCCCATGGCAGATTAGGGGCCTGGCAGCAGCTATGTGAGGCCCGTAATCTGCCTGCACCCTATGTCAAAAAATTAAACACACCAGCAGTGTGAAGAGACCTGAAAGTGGCACATGGCAGCAGAGTGTGGCGATGGAGACAGCAGCAATGGGAGGCCGTACAGGGACCCATGAGAGACTCTAGACTTGGCAGCAGCATGAGGAGGCGGTATATAGGGGCCCATGGCAGATTAGGGGCCTGGCAGCAGCTATGTGAGGCCCATAATCTGCCTGCACCCTATGTCAAAAAATTAAACACACCAGCAGTGTGAAGAGACCTGAAAGTGGCACATGGCAGCAGAGTGTGGCGATGGAGACAGCAGCAATGGGAGGCCGTACAGGGACCCATGAGAGACTCTGGACTTGGCAGCAGCATGAGGAGGCGGTATATAGGGGCCCATGGCAGATTAGGGGCCTGGCAGCAGCTATGTGAGGCCCGTAATCTGCCTGCACCCTATGTCAAAAAATTAAACACACCAGCAGTGTGAAGAGACCTGAAAGTGGCACATGGCAGCAGAGTGTGGCGATGGAGACAGCAGCAATGGGAGGCCGTACAGGGACCCATGACAGACTCTAGACTTGGCAGCAGCATGAGGAGGCGGTATATAGGGGCCCATGGCAGATTAGGGGCCTGGCAGCAGCTATGTGAGGCCCGTAATCTGCCTGCACCCTATGTCAAAAAATTAAACACACCAGCAGTGTGAAGAGACCTGAAAGTGGCACATGGCAGCAGAGTGTGGCGATGGAGACAGCAGCAATGGGAGGCCGTACAGGGACCCATGAGAGACTCTGGACTTGGCAGCAGCATGAGGAGGCGGTATATAGGGGCCCATGGCAGATTAGGGGCCTGGCAGCAGCTATGTGAGGCCCGTAATCTGCCTGCACCCTATGTCAAAAAATTAAACACACCAGCAGTGTGAAGAGACCTGAAAGTGGCACATGGCAGCAGAGTGTGGCGATGGAGACAGCAGCAATGGGAGGCCGTACAGGGACCCATGAGAGACTCTGGACCTAGCAGCAGCATGAGGAGGCGGTATATAGGGGCCTATGGCAGATTAGGGGCCTGGCAGCAGCTATAGGAGGCCCATAATCTGCCAGCACCCTATGTCAAAAAATTAAACACACCAGCAGTGTGAGGAGACCTGAAAGTGGCACATGTTTGAGGCATGATTCATGGCGGATTTAGTCAGTTGTGTCAGGAACTGGTGGTTTGAAATCCAGACTAATCCACGCCTGATTCATTTTCACAAACGTGAGTCTCTCCACACTTTGGGTGGACAGTCGTGTCCTCCGCGGAGTTACAATACCTCCTGCCGCACTAAACACGCGCTCCGATGCCACGCTACTGGCCGGGCATGACAGCCTTTCAAGGGCAAATTCAGCTAGTTGGGGCCAAAGGTCAAGTTTCGTTGCCCAGTAGTCAAGGGGATTGTCTACCTCGGTTGGCAGGGTGCTGTCCAAGTAGGCCCAAGCCTGTTGTTTGAGCTCCTGCTCCAGGTCCACCTGATGCTGCTGCTGCTGCTGCGGCTGGTTAGTAGTTTCCTCACTGCGCTGGTGAAGAAAGCTACTCATCATCGACTGCAGACTGAGGCAGCCGCTGCTGGTGGAGCTGCCACTGCTCCTACCACCCCACCCCTCCCCTGCTGCCATGCCAGCGGAACGCGAGCGCACAGGGCCCACAGTGTTTGAGGATGGACGTTGGCGCACAAAGGCAGAGACCAACTGACTACATAGGTGGTTTTTATAGTACGTAATTTTGGCCTCCCTCTCAGCAGGTGTGAAAAAGGCCACCATTTTGGACCGGTAGCGAGGGTCCAACAAGGTGGACAGCCAAAAGTCATCCCTCTGTCTGATGGTTATTATTCGGCTGTCGCTACGCAAGCAACCGAGCATGCTATGGGCCATTTGTGCCAAGGAATGCGAGGGACTCCCTGCCTCCATCTCCACAGCATACTGCCACGGTGCGTCTGGGTCCTCTGTCTCCTCCTCCTCCTCCTCTACCAGATGCTCCTGCTCCTCCACTCCTGTCCGCTGAGTGGAAAAACCACCCATTTCACTCAATAATTCCTGAGCACAAATGTCCTCCTCTACCTCCTCCTCTTCTTCCTGTCCTGCCCCCACAGGGGTCATGTGGCGTTGAGATCTGTGCGCCACGTCTACCGCACCCTGACCAGCCATTGTTAACAGCATTTGTTCCAGGACGTGCAACAGAGGAATGACGTCGTTCATCCCATAGTCCTGCCGACTCACGAATAGCGTGGCCTCCTCAAAGGGCCTGAGCAAGCGGCAGGTGTCACGCATGAGCTGCCAATGGCTGACATCTAAGTTACACAGGGGAGTACCTTTATCCGCTTGTAACATCAGGAAATCGGTGATGGCCTTTCGCTGCTCGTAAAGGCGGTCTAACATGTGTAGGGTTGAATTCCACCTTGTTGCAACGTCGCAGATCAGGCGATGCTGTGGAATTCCGTTCTGCCGCTGCAGCTCAATGAGGGTGTTCTTTGCGGTGTAGGAATGGCTGAAATGCATGCACAGTTTACGTGACATTTTAAGGATGTCTTGCAGTGGGATGGTGGATTTTAGGAACCGCTTGACAACCAGATTGAACACGTGAGCCATGCATGGCGCATGGCACAACCTTCCTTGACGCAGAGCAGACACCATGTTCTTTCCGTTGTCAGTCAACATGGTTCCGATTTTTAGTTTGCGCGGAGACAGCCATCTGTCGATTTCTCTGTTCATTACACTCAGCAGTTCCTCCCCTGTGTGACTACGTTCGCCAAGGCATACCAGGTGCAGCACAGCGTGACACCGTTGCGCCCTGCACATGTGATATGCCGGTCGGGTAATGGGACTTGGCACGGGGGTGGCGGCTGAGGACACGGCGGAAAAAGAGGTGGTAGAGGCGGACATGCTTGCTGGACCAAGGACGTGCAAACGTGGAGGCAAAAGCGTCGTGACCTGTCCAAGTTGCTGGTGCGGCTGTGCCGGCACCACGTTCACCCAGTGGGCCGTAAATGACATGTACTGTCCCTGACCGTAGTTACAGCTCCACACGTCGGCGCTGCCGTGCACTTTGGCAGAGACCGACATGCTCAAAGACTGGCCCACCATCTCTTCTACATGTGAATGCAGGGCTGGCACTGCCTTTTGGGCAAAGAAATGACGGCTTGGCACTCTCCACCGCGGCGCGGCACAAGCCATCATTTCTCGGAAAGGTGCTGAGTCCACCAGTTGGAAAGGGAGGGACTGCAGCACCAGCAACTTGGACAGGAGGACGTTCAGCTTTTGCACCGTCGGGTGCGTGCTCGCAAACTGTTGTCTCTTGGATACGGATTCCAAGAAAGACTGTTGACGGAATCCGAGAAGAGGAGTAGCAGGAGAAGGAGCATCTGAACGAGCGGAAGATGCCAACGAGCGACAACTCCCCTCAGCAGAGGTGTTGGAGCCTTGACTGGCTGATAGAGGGCGATTGACGACGTCGGGTGACGGAGCAAGTAACGGAGCGGGTGATGGAGCGGGGGCTGGGGCAGGCAGAACCGCCGTATGTTTATCACGGTTTTCCCAGGCCACCGAATGGTGACGCTGCATATGCTGACGCAACGCTGTAGTCCCAACATGGGCCCCCTGGCCACGCTTGCATTTCTGGCCACATAGTCGACATACGGCTACGTTTACTTCCTCGGGCGGCTTGAGGAAAAATTGCCACACCACCGAGTAGGAAACTTTGCCCCCGCTACTCTTCACTGGCTGACTGCTACTTCCTCCGTGCGCACCGGCACCACTACTGGCCGTGGTGGTAGGCTGCAGTGGAGCTGGTGCTCTACTCCGTGGACGTTTGGCTCCACTGACACTGATGCGACCCTGCTGCTGTCTCCTGGGCAACCCACCGACTGTTTTGCTCGCTGCCAAGCTGCCACCCTCTTCTCCTGATGATGCGGAAGAAATTGCCTGATGACGACGAGGCTGCCAAGTGCGATCAACCTCCTCATCATCAAGTAGGGTCTCCGCCTCACTACTAGCCCCCTCGGCTGCGTCTGGGTCAGGAGACAGACCTGTCTCTAGACCGGCTACCGAGCCACTCTCCTCGCCAGTACTTGTTCGCTTGGCTGCTGAAAAGGCCGATGTCTCCCCCCGTTCCTGACCGCCCTCTGTTAGCTCTTCCTCACTGTACAGTGGGGCTGAGCCCACAGCATGCGATACTTCGCTTGGTGAGGGAACAGCAAAGGACAGGGGCAGGTAGAGGACACGTGATTTCAGTGGGCTTGCTCCCGGGCCATGCCAACTAACGGTTGTGTCTGACGTACCCACCGACCGTTGGCTGTAGGTGTCAGAGGTGACCTGGGAAGAGGAAGACGACCGAGCCAACCAATCAATGACGGCAGGGTTGTCGGTGGAGACACGACCGCTGGATGACACCGGGAGCACTGGCCTCTGGCTGCGAATACTGCTGCCTCGACCCCTTCCTCTGCTGCCACGTCTGCTCGCTCCTAAAACATTGCCTCCTCTGCCACTCCTCTGCATGTTGTCTGACATACTATTTAATTCAACGATTAGGTGTCCCTGAGTAACAATTCTCTGGCACTCAGTAACAATTCTGTCTGTCCCTGAGTATGAATTCTGTGGCCCTGAGTAACAATTCTGTGTCTGTGCGAGTAACAATTCTGTGTCTGTGCGAGTAACAATTCTGTGTCTGTGCAAGTAACAATTTTGTGTCTGTGCGAGTAACAATTCTCTGGCACTCAGTAACAATTCTGTCTGTCCCTGAGTAACAATTCTCTGGCACTCAGTAACAATTCTGTCTGTCCCTGAGTAACAATTCTCTGGCACTCAGTAACAATTCTGTCTGTCCCTGAGTATGAATTCTGTGGCCCTGAGTAACAATTCTGTGTCTGTGCGAGTAACAATTCTGTGTCTGTGCAAGTAACAATTCTGTGTCTGTGCAAGTAACAATTTTGTGTCTGTGCGAGTAACAATTCTCTGGCACTCAGTAACAATTCTGTCTGTCCCTGAGTAACAATTCTCTGGCACTCAGTAACAATTCTGTCTGTCCCTGAGTATGAATTCTGTGGCCCTGAGTAACAATTCTGTGTCTGTGCGAGTAACAATTCTGTGTCTGTGCAAGTAACAATTTTGTGTCTGTGCGAGTAACAATTCTCTGGCACTCAGTAACAATTCTGTCTGTCCCTGAGTAACAATTCTCTGGCACTCAGTAACAATTCTGTCTGTCCCTGAGTAACAATTCTCTGGCACTCAGTAACAATTCTGTCTGTCCCTGAGTAACAATTCTCTGGCACTCAGTAACAATTCTGTGTCTGTGCGAGTAACAATTCTGTGTCTGTGCAAGTAACAATTTTGTGTCTGTGCGAGTAACAATTCTCTGGCACTCAGTAACAATTCTGTCTGTCCCTGAGTAACAATTCTCTGGCACTCAGTAACAATTCTGTCTGTCCCTGAGTAACAATTCTCTGGCACTCAGTAACAATTCTGTCTGTCCCTGAGTAACAATTCTCTGGCACTCAGTAACAATTCTGTCTGTCCCTGAGTATGAATTCTGTGGCCCTGAGTAACAATTCTGTCTGTGCGAGTAACAATTCTGTGTCTGTGCAAGTAACAATTTTGTGTCTGTGCGAGTAACAATTCTCTGGCACTCAGTAACAATTCTGTCTGTCCCTGAGTAACAATTCTCTGGCACTCAGTAACAATTCTGTCTGTCCCTGAGTAACAATTCTCTGGCACTCAGTAACAATTCTGTCTGTCCCTGAGTAACAATTCTCTGGCACTCAGTAACAATTCTGTCTGTCCCTGAGTAACAATTCTGTCTGTCCCTGAGTATGAATTCTGTGGCCCTGAGTAAGAATTCTCTGGCACTCAGTAACAATTCTGTCTGTCCCTGAGTAACAATTCTCTGGCACTCAGTAACAATTCTGTCTGTCCCTGAGTAAAAATTCTGTGGCCCTAATAACGTTTCTGTGGCCCTAAGTAACAATTCTCTGGCACTGAGTGAAAATTCTGTCTGTCCCTGAGTATGAATTCTGTGGCCCTAACTAGCGTTTCTTTGTCCCTAAATAACGATTCTGTGGCCCTCATTAACAAGTCTGTGTCCCTGAGTAATGGTTCTCTGTCCCTAAGTAACTTCTCTCTGTCCCCAATTCTCGTTTCTGTGGCCCTAACTCTGTCCCTGTCCCTAGTACAGAGCGGTCTGCCTCTGTTCAATGACTGCAGGCAAATGAAGATTTCCAAAATGGCCGCTATATATACCTCGACCATTACACAGTGCTGGCTGGCTGGCTGCTGATTGGCTGATGCGATCACATGTCGTTGAGGAATGCATTATGGGGCAGCGCGCCTTGTCTGCGCACCTTCCCCGACATCCCCGCTCCGTCGCCGCACATGTCAGCCGCCATTTTCGGAAAAATTTCGATTCGCGCGTCCGAATTAGGCTGTTTTTCGGATTCGGCACGAATCGAAATTTTTCCGATATTCGACTCGAATTCCACTTCGGATACTTCGATTCGCTCATCTCTAACTGTAACCATCACTTTGCACTTTAAGGCTTGGTTCACATATGTGTGGGTGGTGCCACTGCGGATCCGCACAAAAATCTGTGCAGCCGTACCACCCACACAGAGGAATGCAGACCACCTGCACTGGAAAACGCATCCATACTGGGAGCCTTGGTTCCCGTGTGGGCTGCGTTTTCCAAAGAAGTGCAGAGACTTCTTCCCTGTGTGCCACGGTGCACAGGAGTCCATTCAAATGAATGGGCTCTCGTGCCCACGCAAAACGCGGCCCGCACGGCTGCATATATGTGAACCAATTCCCAAGGATAATCTGAAACAAAACAGCTAGTAGATTCAGTTCAGTTAATCTCTCCCCATAGGAGGAAGAAGTCCTCCACGACCCCTATTAATGTACTCTGCAACAATCAAAAAGTCGCCGCCTGCCCTTAATTAGCTTTACGAGGGGCTTTAAACAAATACTCCAGAACTAGAGCTTAAAACGAGTCAACCAAGTCTTCCTAGCAATTTCCAAAGGCTAATTATTTGTTAGCCAACGCAATTAGTGTTTTCCCCCTCAACTTTTCACATTGGTGTGACCTCTAATCAGGCATGGGCGGATATCTAGAAAACAATGGGATCTCGTTTGTTTTTCATTGTGGTGGATAATTACAAAGCAAGCACCATGCAAATGGCTGGTTCTTTCAATACCATCCAGCAGCAAGGATAAGCAAGAGGCAATCAGCCACATCCTTGCCCTTTGCGTGGAATATTCCCTAAATGTACAGTAACTCTGCGCTAGAATGCCGGGGAAACAAAACGTCACAATGAATATGGGATGATGGCTTCATAGGACGACCGGAATGGGGTTGACCATTTTACAGACATGGAGAAATCAGCTTTAATTTAAGTACCAGAACAGATTATAATTACTAAGCGTCGTGCCTTGCATGCAAATGCTGACATGCTGATTGATCAAATCCTTCCAGTCGCCTGTTAATACACCAGCACTAAGTAATTTTGTCATTTATGCGGGGCACACACTAACAGTGCCCACAGGCGGATCTGCATTGTTCTTTCCTTAGCAAAACCGCTGAGATGTGCTTTATGTGCCTTTAAAGTACCAACTGTGAATTTGTTGTTCTTGGTTGTAATAAACACATTATTAAAAGGGATTATTACTTCTGGTGTCATTAAGCCTTACTAGGACATTAATTTTCAACCAAAAAGTCAATATTAATTGCGCGAGTTATGTTGCGCGGTGGAGGTGGGGTCGGTTTTTAAAACAAATGGACTGTTTTTTATTGCGGGAAAAAAAAAAAAAAAAGCTATTGTTATGTTTTGTCCTTTTTTTTCTTATTTAAAATTCTTCCTTTTGGTAACTATGGCAATTTTGATGAATCGTACAAAGGCTTGCTGCAAACACATAAACCTCCCTATAACTTCTTTGTTTTCTTGGAAAAAAAAAAAGAAGGATATATAATAGACAAATGCATTGAATTGACTTGTGTTTCGGCTTACCTCTGTACAATGCCATAGCTCATTGTATAGAAGAGCAGTTATTAAACATCTTGGATGGATCTCGACGGCTCATTGAAGAATGCTGAAGGTGATTTCTGCAATAAAGGTTCTACAAGCTTTGGGTAGGTTATGGAATACATTGATAGAAGCACAATAGCAGGGGGGCTTAACGGCAAGCTCCTGTAAGTGGCTAGGTAAATTGGCGGCATGTGCTTTTTCAGCAGAAATAGAAAAGTTGCATTTTTTTTCTTCCGACCTGTCTGATTCACAGATCAATTCATTTCTTTAAATATAAGCAGATTAAGCTTTAGCGTTAGCCTTCATTGGTTCCTCCTTCTCTCTCTGTTTTCATTACATCCCTCATTTTAGAATCGGTGATGTCACTGGGTTCCTATGCTTCTCTATGCAATGCAGGCAGACCAGGGCTGGTGGGAGGGGCCTGAATATAGATTCCTTATCATTGCAGGATCCTGCCTTAGTACTCCACTCAAGAGCCCTCAGCTCTAAAAAAGACTGCGGGCGGCGCAGTGGCTAAATGGTTAGCACTTCTGCCTGGCAGTACTAGGGTTGTTGGTTTGAATCCCAACCATGGCACTACCTGCCTGGAGTTTGCATGTTCTCCCTGTGCCTGTGTGGGTTTCCTCCGGGTACTCTGGTTTCCTTCCACCAGGGTCGGACTGACAAATCATGGGGCCCCCGGGCATAAGGGGATTATGGGGTCCCTGTGTCCTTGCCCACACTCAAAGCACACCCAAAAAAGCCTATAAAAGGTACCAGGGGCATTTCATGGGGCCCCCACTGACCCTGGGCCCTCGGGCATTGCCTGAGTTCTCGAATGGTCAGTCCGCCCCTGCCTCCCATACTCCAAAGATATGCTGGTAGGTGAATTGGATCCTGTCTAAATTGTCCCTAGTATGTGTATGTATGAATGTGAGTTAGGGACCTTAGATTGTACACTCCTTGAGGGTTAGGGACTGATGTGAATGTACAATATATACGTGTGTAAAGCACTGCGTAAATTGACGGCGCTATATAAGTACCTGAAATAAATAAATAAGGCTGCTGTTAGAAACCATTGGGCCCCCATACGGCCCCTTCAGTTATGAATGAACCCACTCTGTGATCACTACCGATGACTCAATGTGTTCATTCAGGAAAGGAAGGGGCTGGTAAATGTGACATATTTACCAGACATTCCCTTGCTATCCATCCTGAAGGATCTTAATGTGTGCTTTCAGCTGCCAGTGGAAAAGAGAGGAGGGAAGCCAGAAGCACTGAGGGGGTGGGGCACACAGTGGGGGGCATGGGCAGTAGCAGGAAATGTAGAGTGCACAGGGAGGGTGATGGGTGCAGTGGGAGGGCAATTACTGGAACCGATCCCCTGAATGTCTCTCTCAGCAGCTGAAAGCCGTTAGGAGGGATTGCCGTACAGGGAATCCCTTCCTGCCCACATCCCATTTACTCTGCTGCCTGGGCCCCCCTGCTGTCCTGGGTCCTGTACAGGAGGACTGGTGGTACCCCCTTATCCATGGCCCTGAAGCAAATCATGGCTGGTGGAACTGGCATGGTGGAACTCTGGAAGGACAGGACCCTGCCTTAGTACTCCTCTCAAGAGGCTTCAGCTCCGATGCAAGCAGTGTGGTGGCCCTTCCAAGAGTTAGGATACTTTTAGTGGTGCAACAAGATAAATTCACTCCTTTAAATCTAAAGCTAAAAGTGTTACTAAACCCCCTACCCTGCATTCACTATATCTGGTCTCCCCGGACCCTGCATTCACTATATCTGGTCTCCCCGGACCCTGCATTCACTATATCTGGTCTCCCCGGACCCTGCATTCACTATATCTGGTCTCCCCGGACCCTGCATTCACTATATCTGGTCTCCCCGGACCCTGCATTCACTATATCCGGTCTCCCCGGACCCTGCATTCACTATATCCGGTCTCCCCGGACCCTGCATTCACTATATCCGGTCTCCCCGGACCCTGCATTCACTATATCCGGTCTCCCCGGACCCTGCATTCACTATATCTCATCTCCCAGGACCCTGCATTCACTATATCTGGTCTCCCCGGACCCTGCATTCACTATATCCGGTCTCTCCGGACCCTGCATTCACTATATGTGGTCTCCCCGGACCCTGCATTCACTATATCTGGTCTCCCTGGACCCTGCATTCACTATATCTGGTCTCCCCGGACCCTGCATTCACTATATCTGGTCTCCCTGGACCCTGCATTCACTATATCTGGTCTCCCCGGACCCTGCATTCACTATATCTGCTCTCCCCGGACCCTGCATTCACTATATCTGGTCTCCCACAGTACACAGAACATGGAAATGCAATTATGTTAGTAGATATAAACTGCTAATTACATTTTCTCATCAGCAGTTAGAACAGTCTTGTGACTTCTATCAGTGTCCAGCAGAGCATTGGTTAAAGCTTGTAGGAGGAGTTTTCATTCTTCTCTGACTGTCCTGAGGCTGAATGACCCCTGACCTCTGTCTGGACAGTGCTGATTGGCCCAGTGCTGATCACATGCAATCTCCCAAGAAAAAAAAATACATTTTGCAATACACACCAAACTGAGCATGTACAGTGACTCCACACGATATGTCTTATCAGGAGATAAAAGCGGGGTACTGGAAGAAGGGGAAGATCAGAGAAGTCAGGATCAATACGGAGAGTTAACCCCTTAGGTTCCACAGTGAGTATAACAAGCATGCTTTACTGCATATACAGACTGATTGTACTGTTGTAGGTTTAGTAACACTTTAATCTGCTTATATGTTGCCTTCTCTGGTTCCTCCTTCTCATTACATTCCTTATTTTAATCCAGTGATGTTGTCAATGAGTTCTTATGCTTCCCTATGCAATGCAGACAGATCATGGCTGTACCTCTGAAAAGCAATCTGCATTTAGATTTCGTTTCAGAGGAGTTTAACCACTTGTTCGCCAAAGGATTTACCCCCCTTCCTAACCAGGCCATTTTTTGTGATACGGCATTGCGTTACTTTAACTCACAATTGCGCGGTCATGCAACGCTGCACCCAAATTAAATTGATGTCCTTTTTTTCCGTCGCATAGAGCTTTCTTTCGGTGGTATTTGATTGCCTCTGCACTATAAACAAAAAAAAAAAGTCAATTTTGAGAAAAAAAAGCTATATTTTTGACTTTTTGCTATTAAACATGTCCAGTAAAAAAAATAAAAAAATCAAATTTCGTCATAAATTCAGGCTAAAATGTATTCTGTTACGTCTTTTGCTAAAAAAAATCCCAATACGTGTAAATTAATTGGTTTACGTGAAAGGTATGGTGTCTACAAATTCTGTACTAGTAATGGCGGCGATCAGCGACTTATAGCGGGACTGCAGGACTGCGGCGGGCATTCTGACACTGGGGGGGAACTGGCTTGGTGTCACTGACATCCCCAGTGACACCAATACAGTGATCAGTGCTAATAAAAAGCACTGACACTGTACTAATGGAACTGGGTAGGAAGAGGTTATGTGGGGCGATCAAAGGGTTAACTGTGCTGTGTGCTGTTTTACTGTGTGTGTGCTGTACACTGTAGGCACACTGCTTTGTATGGCTGTGCTATGCAGAGCCACACAAAGCAGTGTGCAGGAGCTGACAGGGGAGAGATCTGTGTTATTTATACACAGGTCTCTTCACTGTTGGTAATACTCGGTGATTGCCCGGTGCCGGCACGGAATCACCAGCTGGGACCCAGTGATTGACAGCTGAGGTTGCGAATGGTGGCACGGGTAGGGCATGCGCGCCCCCTACCCGCAACTCCAAAATCACATATATATGTGATTTTGCGCACCTGTGCCGCCCTGTAGCAGTATTTCTGCTATAGAGCAGCGCGTAAGCGGTTGAAAGTCTGAAAGGGATAGGCCAGGGACAGAAGGCTAGGTTCACATCTATGCAGTTTGAGTTTGAGCTGTTTCTGCATTGCGTTTTGTGTATTTGCCATGTTTTTGATGCGCTTTTTTTTTAATTTTTAAAAAAATGTTCTTGCTGCTAGACAGATTTAAAACACAAAACGCATCAAAAACACATAAAACATGCACTACATGCTTTTCTGCAATGTTTCCATTGAAGTCTATAGAACCAAAAACGTAACTCTTTCCAAAAAACGCACCGGGTGAAAACACGGAGATGTGAACGTGTCCCATAGGAAATCATGTTAAATGGACTGTACTGCGTTTCTGCAAAACGCAAAATGCTGCGGCATACGCTTAGGTGTGAACCTGGGGTGAAGTTTGGAAGGAAAGAGCTTAATGACGCTTGACATCCTCCAGCCAGGAAATGAGGTGGGCTCTATCTGACTTGCTGAAGCTTCTAATGCACGCTGTGCGACACTCACTGCATGTCATGAAATCACTGAAAGTCATTTCAGTACCAGAGAAGAAGTCAGCTTTCAAATTGACCAAAGCCAGTTTTATTGTCCTTTCGGGATCAGAAGACCATCAAAGAACTTAGGTGGCTTGACCAAGTAATAAACCTCAACACCAAGAGGTAAAAAACGCATGGACCAGGGGCGGACTGACCATTTGGAAACTCGGGCACTGCCCGAGGACCCGGGGGCAGTAGGGGGCCCCATGAGATGCCCCTGGTACCTTTTTCATAAGCTTTTTTCAGTTTGGGCAAGGACACAGGGGCCCCATGATCCCCTATTGCCCAGGGGCCCCATGAGTTGTCAGTCCACCCCTGGCATGGACAGTAGATTATATGGCAGTTCACACCAGTGAAGTCAGTTTTAGTGTGAAGAGAACATTCTGCATAGAACTGTACTGGAATGCATCAAAACCATTAAAAACACCTCTGAATGCACTGGAACGCATCTAAACGCATAAAAAAAAGCATCACATGAAAATAAAAAACCTTTGGAAAAAAAGAAAAATAAGTGGGAAAAAACGCACGTGAACATTTTGAAAATACATAAAAAAACCCCATCAAAAACACAAATACAGAAACGCATCCAGAGTGCATTTTGTGGTGTGAACCAGCCTTAGGCCCGGGTTCACACCAATGTGGTGCGGGAAACGCTGCAAATCCTGTGCATTTCCCGCACCGTATTGCAATTGCGTCACGTTCATGCGATCTGCTGCGGGTGTCAATATTAAATTAATGACACCCCGAAACAGATCACAAAACGCGATGTGATTGCCAGGAAACATATCACACGGGTGAGAACACTCATACGATGTGATTCAGGTGCGGATTTAAATAAAGAGTCCTACACCTTTTTGGTGCGGATGTGATGTAATTTTAGCCATACAAAGTGTCTGGCTCAAATCGCAGCACACAGACAATGCATGTATGAATGTGGTACGATTCCTGTGCGAATTACATGTGGTGTTCCCAGGGGCGGACTGACCATTTGGAAACTCGGGCACTGCCCGAGGGCCCGGGGTCAGTAGGGGGCCCCATGAGATGCCCCTGGTACCTTTTTCATAGGCTTTTTTGAGTTTGGGCAAGGACACAGGGGCCCCATGATCCCCTATTGCCCGGGGGCCCCATGACTTTGTCAGTCTGCCCCTGGGTGTCTCACATCGCATTGGTGTGAACTGGATGTGAAGGTTTAAAAGATTTTAAAAGAGAAGATCCTTCCTTTAAAATTGACCAAAGCCAGTTTTATTGTATTTTCGAAATCAGAAGACCATAAAAAACTAGGTAACTTGTCCAGAGTAATAAACTTCAACACCATGCGGTAAAAACGCATGGGCAGTATATTATCTGATTTCCCATGGCATAGTTCACAGCCAGTAAAGTCAGTTCTAGTGTGCTCAAGTGCAGAAAAAAAAGTAGAACATGCTGCATTTTGTCTGCACAGAACTGTACTGGAACACATAAAAAAAGCTCCTGAATGCACTAGATCTAAACACATCAAAATGCATCACATGAAAAAAAACAAAAACCCAGAAACGTCAGGGAAAAAAGAAAATAAGAGGGAAAAAACGCACTTGAACGTTTTGAAAATGCGCTAAAAAACCCCATAAAAAACGCACACATAGAAATGCATCCAGAGTGTATTTTTGTTTTGTGAACCAGCCTTAGGCCCGGGTTCGCACCAATGTGTTGTGGGAAACGCTGCAAATCCTGTGTATTTCCCGCACCGCATTGCAGTCGCATCACGAAAGCCAGTTTTATTGTACTTTCGAAATCAGAAGACCATAAAAAAACTTAGGTAGCTTGTCCAGAGTAATAAACCTCAACACCATGCGGTAAAAACGCATGGACAGTAGATTATCTGAGTTCCCATGGCATAGTTCACACCAGTGAAGTCAGTTCTAGTCAGGGGCGGACTGACAACTCATGGGGCCCCCGGGAGATAGGGGATCATGGGGCCCCTGTGTCCTTGCCCAAACTCAAAAAAGCCTATGAAAAAGCTACCAGGGGCATCTCGTGGGGCCACCTACTGACCCCAGGCCCTCGCGCAGTGCCTGAGTTTCCAAATGGTCAGTCCGCCCCTGGTTGAATGTGGTACGATTCCTGTGCGAATTACATGCGGTGTTCCCAGGGGCGGACTGACCATTTGGAAACTCGGCCACTACCCGAGGGCCCGGGGTCAGTAGGGGGCCCCATGAGATGCCCCTGGTACCTTTTTCATAAGCTTTTTTCAGTTTGGGCAAGGACACAGGGGCCCCATGATCCCCTATTGCCCGGGGGCCCCATGAGTTGTCAGTCCGCCCCTGACTGGAACGCATAAAAAAAGCACCTGCATACACTGGAACACGTCTAAGCACATCAAAAAGCACCAAAAAGCGTCACATGAAAAAAAAAACCAAAAACTCAAAAACCTTGGGGGGAAAAAAGAAAAATAAAAGGGAAAAACGCACTTGAACGTTTTGAATATCCTTGTAGTCACACTTATAGCTGAATTAATTAAAGAAAAAACACTTAATAATGAAAAAACAGCAACAATACCTCCACGCCGAACAAACTCACACAATAAGAATCAATAACAGCTACATATTAAATTTTAAACTCTACAGTTCGCTCACATTAAATTTAATTACTACGCTAATTCTAATATCACCTCTGAATGTGTTATTAAAGAACAAAATCTGAAAAAAAAGGAAATGTATTACAAACTAGTGTTTCAATCGTGTATTATCATGACTTTTCTTTCCGAAGAGCTTAAAGCGGTATTAAACGCAAAGAAAAAAGTACTATATTGCAGCTTTTCATTCTTTAGATGTGATGGCTGCATTTGTTTTCTTTTTTTTTTTAGGCTTTTTCTCTTTATTTTCCCCTGGTGATCCAGTTAGCAGGGGTGTGGAAATTTTTGAAAAAAATACTTGGGCCCCAATCTACTTGTCCCTCATGACAATCTACTTGTCCAGATGAAAAAAAACATTTTTTTAACCAAAACCATATTTAAATCGGAGGTGATTTTAGGAATGTCGGGTCTTTTAAAAACAAAAGAGGCTTTATGGCGAATGAAACGTTTAATATTTTTAACATAGCGCTGTTTATTTCCTCCTCCCTGCCTGTTTCCAGCACTGCACCCAGGAATAGCAGGGAGGGGAGAGACCTTGCAGTGTGATGAACAATGATTGGCTGCTCCTCAGGAAAGGGTGAGTCAGGGCTTTATCTCTTTCGCTGCCAGAGCTGTTTTTGCGTTTTCGCTGCCAGAGACGTTTTTGCGTTTTTCGCTGCCAGAGCCGTTTTTGCGTTTCCGCTGCCAGAGCCGTTTTTGCGTTTTTTGCACATGTTTAAAAAATCAATTTAGGCCTGAAGATTACATAAAACCCCCTGACATTATTATTTTCTGAAAGCAGACACCCTAGAGAATAAAACAGTGGCAGTTTCAAATTTTTTATGTCACATGATTTTACCGCAAAATTTTTGTAAAAAATACAAGTTAATTTTAGGGTACAAAAAAAGCACTAAATTACCCTATTTTTTGTAAAATATAAAAGGTGAGGTTGCAGCAAGTAAATAGATATCCGACTTGTCTAACCTTACATTTGTGCGCGCTCGTGAAATGGCGACACACTTCAGTACCCTATATTTAGGTCGACACTCTTAAAGCTCCTTATAGGTCAGCAGTTTAGTGTTACGTAGGAGGTCTGGTGACAGAAATATTAATGTCATTCTGGCGTGCGCGGCAACATGTGACATGTGTATCGCAATTGACGGGTTTAATGCGTAGGCGCCCAAGGGTGTGCTTTTGCGTTTGTATGTGCATATATGTGAGGGTTGGGGCCTCAATATTTTTTTTTGGGGGGGGATGGTATGTGCTTGGGTGTAACTTTCATTTTTTACAAAAGAAAAAAAAACTTTTTTTTTTCCATCACATAGGGGAGAAAGTCCCCTATGTGATGATTTTTTGGTGACAGGTTCTCTTTGAGACATCCAAAGTATAAAAGACCCTGCATGTCTCCCCTCTGCTCCCTCTGCACATTGCACCATATTACATTCTTTCCCAGGGATCGCAATACAATCTCTCAATGGGGATCTGGAAGTGACATCATAACATCACTTCCGGGTCAGCACAAGAAGGGAAGGGGAGCTCTTCTCCCTCCCATCTAGCCAATGGCGAGTCCGGTAAACCTCGGGGGGGGGGGGGGGCGAAGAGGCTGGCACTGTGTTCAGGGCTAAAGGTAGAAAAAAACTACCTGCCCAGTACCCAGAACTACATGGGCGCTAGGAATCCAACATCCCTGAGTTATGCAGGCCATAGATGGGGAGAAAAACTGCAGATTTTTCTTTTAAAAAACGAAAAATCGGTTGTTCAAGTGGCCGACGTTACCATCAATGGTAAAAAAAATCGGCCGATTTTCTACCCGTCTAGAGCCGGCAAAAAGTGTCCCTGCAGAGAGCTCTGCTATTTCTTTGACAGTTCTCTGACAGTTCCTTGACATTTATAGAAGTTGCAACAATGTATCTATTTGTTTCCATTTAGGATACAGATGTTTTTATTCGGAAACAAATAGATACAATGTTTCAACCGCTGTAAATGTCAAGGAACTGTCAGAGAACTGTCAGAAATAGCGGAGCTCTCTGCAGAGACACTTTTTGCTGGACTGGAATTCTTATTTTCATCCTACTTCTTCTTCTTCTTCTTCTTCTTCTTCTTCTTCTTCTTCATCCTCATCCTCATCCTCTTCTTCTTCTTCTTCTTCATCCTCATCCTCTTCTTCTTCTTCTTCATCCTCATCCTCTTCTTCATCCTCATCCTCTTCTTCATCCTCATCCTCTTCTTCTTCATCATCCTCTTCTTCTTCATCCTCTTCTTCTTCTTCATCCTCATCCTCTTCTTCTTCCTCCTCATCCTCATCCTCTTCTTCTTCTTCTTCTTCTTCATCCTCATCCTCTTCTTCTTCTTCTTCTTCCTCATCCTCATCCTCTTCTTCTTCTTCATCCTCATCCTCTTCTTCTTCTTCTTCTTCTTCATCCTCATCCTCTTCTTCTTCATCCTCATCCTCTTCATCATCCTCACCCTCTTCTTCTTCATCATCCTCATCCTCTTCTTCATCCTCATCCTCTTCTTCTTCTTCATCATCATCCTCTTCTTCTTCTTCTTCTTCTTCATCCTCATCCTCTTCTTCTTCTTCTTCTTCACCCTCATCCTCTTCTTCTTCATCCTCATCCTCCTCTTCTTCATCCTCATCCTCTTCTTCATCATCATCCTCATCCTCTTCTTCATCTTCATCCTCTTCTTCTTCTTCATCCTCTTCTTCTTCATCCTCATCCTCTTCTTCATCCTCTTCTTCTTCCTCCTCTTCTTCTTCTTCATCCTCTTCTTCATCGTCTTCCTCTTCTTCTTTTTCTTCTTTTTGTCTTCCTCTTGCAGGTCACTGCTCATGCGCAGATTTTTTATCGGTAAAAAATCGGCCGATTTGCCCACTAATTGCCGCGAAAATCGGCCGATCGGCAAAATCGGCCGATTTTTTTCCAACTTTACCGAAAAAAAAAAAACGGCCAAAATACCGAAAAACGGCCGACCAAATCGCCCACTAACGATCCGAAAATCGGCCGATTTTCGACCCATCTATGGCCTGCATTAGTCTGGTATTTTTCAACTTCCATACAACAGATCAAGCTGTTCAGCAAAAGTGTCAGTTAGAGGGTTGGGACAAACCATTTAACACTGACAGGGGTGCTTATAATGGCTAACTTGTATTCATTTATATAAAACCATTATCCCAAAAGAAATGAAAAAACTGTTTCTGTAACCACTTCGAGGGTTACTAAACCCAGGACCCTGCATTCACTATATCTGGTCTCCCCGGACCCTGCATTCACTATATCTGCTCTCCCCGGACTCTGCATTCACTATATCCGGTCTCCCCGGACCCTGCATTCACTATATCTGGTCTCTCTCAGTACACAGAACATGGAAAGGCAATTATTTTAGTAAATATCAACTGCTAAATACCTTTTCTCATCAGCAGTTAGAGCAGTCTTGTGACTTCTATCAGTGTCCAGCTGAGCACTGGGTAAAGCTTGTAGGAGCAGGACCCCTGACTCTCTGTCTGGACAGTGCTGATTGGCCATGTGTTGATCACATGCACTTTCTGAAAAAAAAAACCTCTTAATACACACTAAACTTAGCATGTGCAAAGTGCCTCCTAGGGCTCTGAACTATCAGCAGAAAGATTAGGGACTGTGGAAGAAGGGGAGGATCAGAGAAGACAGAATCAAACAGCCTTTTTTATACACTGTGGAGGATTAACCCCTTAGGTTCCACGGCAGAGGCGTCCCTAGGGTTGGTGTCGCCCGGTGCGGTAACACTTGATGACGCCCCCTCCGACAATCCCCGCAGAATGGATTGGATCTGCGGATTGAGCTTAATGAATCAGACTCCGATCCATTATGCTCAATCCGCAGATCCGATCCATTCTGCGGGGATTGTCGGCTTTCTTTATAACTTACCTTTTCTTGGAGTGGGTCTAGTGTCACCCCGTATAGGTTGCATGCTGACGATCCCTGCAGGAAATTTTTTTTAACTCTTCCATTTCCAGATGCTGTCCAGAGCCTTGTTTCATCATGATAAATGCATGCAAAGCATTTTCCCGGTACTTAAATGGACCCGGTACACCGTACTTTGAGGTTTTGCATGAAAGAAAATATGTTAGACACTGCTGCAATAATTTCTGCACAGAAATGAGCTGGAACACATCCAAACACCACAAAAAAAAACAAAAAAGACAGCTAATCTCAACAAATACTGCTCTCTCTGCTTCTGCTCTCTCTATTTCTCTCAAAATGTCTGAAATAGTTAATTTTTTACTGTTTTTCACTGCATTCTGGGCATTTTGGAAGGTCTCCTGAGGTTATCTTTAAAAAATGCTTCTAAACGCAAACGCTCATAAACGCGGTATGCAAACGCGGCTAAACAGACGTTTTTTAACCTACGTTTTCCAGCAGTCAGTTTCCATTGTTCAGAAGTGTCCCGTGTACATGGGACCTTATTCTCCAGGGTGTTTGCTTTTAGAAAATATATAATGTTTGGGAGTTTTGTGTAATCTTCAGGCTCAAAATGATTTTTTTAAAAATGTGCGCAAAAAAAAAAAACAGCTCTGGCAGCGAAAGGGTTAATGCCACCTGAACTTTTTGTTTTCGGATGTCAAGTCGATTTTAAGCCCAAGCCTTCCTGTACCCAAATATATCCCCATCAAAATCCAACCATGGCGGACGCATGTCAGTAATTAGAGGAACGATCTGGCAGTCTTTTCATGTCTACAATTCATTTCTATTCTTTCTTTCTCATCTGCCGCTTCAAGTGGTTAACAGGGATGTATAAAAAAAAAACCTCGGATACCTTATATATTTAGGCCACAGGAGCACTATAAAATAAACATTACTGGAGCAATACCACAATTAATTAATCATTAACACGCCAGCTTGATATTGAACCCGGCGTACTCATAAAACAGCTCTTTAATAATCTGATAAACCAATCACACGGCCCCCGCCGCTCTGTTAAAGAAGACCTCTCACCTATCCAAAGCTGGAATCAAAGCAAGCAGCTTATTAAGGAAAAATCTAATTGTCCTTTAGGTGAAATATTTATTTTCTGGTGAAAAATTGATTGTGCTCCTATTTTATTCATATCGAGTGTTTTAAACGTATGTTTGATCCACTGTGTTTGCTGCGTTTAGCTGTGAAAGATGCAGCGTTTGAAATTGTCTTCAGCAGCACGCAAAACATTGGCCAAAAGGTTATTTAGGGGAAAATTCTGCAATAAAATTAGCAAGCTTACATTGTCAGAAACCCTGGAAGCAGCATCATTGGATATGTACAAAACCTACAGCGCAATATGACCTATCTAAACAAATATTAAACAAATATTGCAGCTAACATGTAAAGTGTTACCACATATAAACAATATTATACAAAAACGCAGCACAATACTGTATTCTCAAATAAAATAACATATGACGAAATATATATATATATATGATGAAAAAATAAATAACCGTAAATCTTGCTGCGTGACAATAATTGGATGCATCACTTTTGTATATTGAGGAAGGGTAGTGCTTGGTGCCAGTGCTTTCAGCAACGATCACTCAGCACTTCAGGACCCATATGGAAGAAAAATATATTTGAAATATATTTTTAAAATATTCTTCCCAAATATATTGACATATATTTGAAATGCTACAATTTTGACCATATTCAATATATTTCAATAAATAAATATATATATATATATATATATATATATATATATATATATATATACATAATGTGTATATATATATATATATATATGTATATATATATATATATATATATACTGTATGTACTGTATATATATATATAATACTGCATGTTGAAATGCATTTTTATTACAAAATATATGGAAATATATATTTTTTGTTTCCAAACTTTTTTTTTTATTAAAGTGGAGTTCCACTCACGCTGTCAAAAAATAAAAGTCAGCAGCTACAAAAACTGTAGCTGCTGACTTTTAAAAAACAGCCACTTACCTGTCCCTCAGTCCCGCAATGTGTCCCCCGCAGCCTGTTTCACCGGCCGTCCTGTATTCTAGGAGGTCAGCATCTTCAGTGTGGGCACCCGGTTGTGATAGTGTGCAGATTCACAGCCGGGTACCCACTGCGGATGCGCGAGTAGCGCTGCGCTTCATGAATGGTGCTGTAGTTTTCTGGGACCTGTCACGTATCCCAAAAGACTACGGGGAGGGAGGACACCTTCTGTTTCCGATCGCCTAGACGATTGGACTGGAAGTGGGAGCGGGTTCCTGTCAAATTCAGGTACCCGCACCCAAAGGTGGC
This sequence comes from Staurois parvus, assembly GCF_062004578.1. Taxonomy (NCBI): domain Eukaryota; kingdom Metazoa; phylum Chordata; class Amphibia; order Anura; family Ranidae; genus Staurois; species Staurois parvus. Next base: position 2,081,639 of record NW_028318143.1, read on the forward strand.
AATCCTTAATGGTCAGCGGGGGAGCAGTCCTTAAAGCAGAACTTCCCCTTTTGGGTGGAGCTCCGCTTTAAGCAATAAACTGCAAAAACAACAAGACTGCATAAAGTATAGGACACAACACAAAAAAGGCACATATGTAATTACTCTCCATATAAAATTTTGAGAGTGGGAGTGGGAGTGCTCGGGATAAATAAAGTAATTTTGGTATTTTTAAAAATATTTTTCATATATTTTGTAATAAAACGCATTTCAGTGTTCAGTACATATATATATATATATATTTATTGAAATATATTTTGAAATATATAAATTGTAGTATTTCAAATATATGTCAATATATTTGAGAAGAATATTTTAAAAATATATTTCAAATATATTTTTCTTCCATGTGGGAATGGGGGAAGATAAAACGCTGTGACAGCAGGCAGCTGAACTGAGCGATCCCACACAGTCACAGATCCAACACAAAACACCACCACCAACACTGACACAGATCAGCAGGCCCAGCAGGCACTAGAAGAGCAAGCTGTGGGATTGTGATGATGTCATCATTCACTGACACAGACCAGCAGGCACTAGAAGAGCAGGCTGTGGGATCATGATGATGTCATCACTCACTGACACAGACCAGCAGGCACTAGAAGAGCAGGCTGTGGGATCATGATGATGTCATCACTCAGTGACACAGACCAGCAGGCACTAGAAGAGCAGGCTGTGGGATCACGATGATGTCATCACTCACTGACACATTGCAAATGTGATGGATGGTCGACCGGCCGGGTCACACTCACACAGACATGAGACATCAGAGTCAGACATTACCTTCCTCCGCAGGCTTGAAGATGGGTTAGTGACCAAGTTATTTTAAGTAAAGAAAAGTGAGGTCATGGACCTAGCTAGCCAGTATGGCAAAGTGTCTGGATCACATGGCTGGGAAATATTGTTTATAAAAAAATGTATAACTCCTCACCTGGACTGCAGCTTTATTGATTGACCTAAGTACAGATGTTCCTACTATTCTGCATGTAAAGCACACCCACTGCTGGAAAGTCCTGAGGCCATGCTTGAGAAGCTCTGGTACAGTAGACACTCTGTGCACGCGGCCTCCAGACACAGATATTAGGAACGATGGATCAAAGTGAAGGATCATACCTGTGTTGTATCATCACCTCTACCTGTGAACAGGGTCAGATGTACAGTATTTCATTTCGTTCTTCCTGCCAGCAGGCATCAGCAGATGTTCCATACACACATACAATGCTGCACCCTCAGGACCTGACCTTAGACTGAACTCTGAATCCTGTCATATTTCTTGATACATAATGACCCTTGTTTTTGTCTTTTTCCTATTCATATACTGTACACTCACCGGCCACTTTATTAGGTACACCTGTTCAATTGCTTGGTAACACAAATTGCTAATCAGCCAATCACATGGCAGTAACTCAGGGCATTTAGGCATCTATACGTGGTGAAGATGACTTGCTGGAGTTCAGCTGAGCATCAGAGTGGGGAAGAAAGGGGATTTAAGAGGCTTTGAACATGGCATGGTTGTTCGTGCCAGACGGGCTGCTCTGAGTATTTCAAAAACTGCTGATCTACTGGGATTTTCACGCACAACCATCTCTAGGGTTTACAGAGAATGGTCCGAAAAAGAAAAAATATCCAGTGAGCAGCAGTTGTGTGGATGGAAATACCTTGTTGATGTCAGAGGTCAGAGGAGAATGGGCAGACTGGTTTGAGATGATAGAAAGGCAACAGTAACTAATGTCATTATGGACCAAAATCTCTGAGGAATGTTTCCAATATCTTGCTGAATCCATGCCACAAAGAATTAAGGTGGTTCCGAAGGCAAAAGGGGGTCCAACCCGACACTAGCAAGGTGTACCAGACAATCGGTCCATTTCCATCCGACTGCCCCATAGAAGACAGTGGGTTGTGTCTGTGTCCGCTCTGCAGGGATCAGCAGAGAGATCCCCCACTGAGCAGGCAGATCAGCTGATGGGTTCATCCCATCTGAAAGAGGCCTAACTGGATGACAGTTTCTGAAATGTTGTGAGTTATAAACAATTGCCATGTTTTCTTTCTTTCAGAAAATACCGTTTTCATTTCTTTTTTTCTTTTTCTTTTTGCATATCAATGCCACTGATCTCCTCCAGCTTCATTCAAACATTTCTTGTCTACATGCCCTCACGCTAGCATTGGCTTCACCAGGGCTGTCTTCCTGATAGAAGCAAAAGCAAAACATGCATGTGCAATAAGCAACCACACGACTAAGGAATGGTTTAAGGGTGTCTTTTTTTAGGGATTTATTATAAAGTTGAACTTAGGGTAAAGGGAGCATGGGATACCCCAACAAAAATACAAAACTGGTTAACTGAACATGTTGAGGACTCCTTTGTCCCACAGAATCTCTACTGCTGACAGGTTACTAACACAATTACTAACTTCCAACCGGCGTCATCTGCTCACACAGGCACAGGATCATCAATTGCCTCCTTCCAATATCCACCGGGCTCTCTTCAGTGAGGGAAATAAAATATTCAGACTGCTCCCTCTGCTCTTCTGCCCACAATAACTCTAGAATCCTCTAGAATACAGGGGGAAGCAATCAGAGCAGCACGCTGTGAGACACTGAGCAGGCCTAAGTCAACCCCTGCTCTACTGATTACAGAGGAGCCAACTAAATGTACCTAACAACCTCCACTAATCTCTGACACCTATATGATTTCTAATGACCAAGGCTTCATTTGAATGCCCTAGAGTTCTATGGGTTTGTTTTGATGTCCTGGATCACTTATCTTTACCAAATAAAGCATTGTGAAGAATTGGTTTCAGACTATAGCTCTCCAGAAACCAGAATTTTTATAGGTTTACTGGAACCTGAGCTGTTGAGGCTGACGTATCCAGATATGTCAGCCTCAACAACTCAGGTTCCTGTACACACCAGTGTGTATATTAGATCCAGATAGATTTAATGATTGAAATAGCTATAATGATTGAGTTTAGCCAGGGGAACACTGTATTGATGGATCATGTGCAAAGAAACAGCTTGAAGAGTATGTAGCACCCAGGGGCGGACTGACCATTTGGAAACTCGGGCACTGCCCGAGGGCCCGGGGTCAGTAGGGGGCCCCATGAGATGCCCCTGGTACCTTTTTCATAGGCTTTTTCAGTTTGGGCAATGACACAGGGGCCCCATGATCCCCTATTGCTCGGGGGCCCCATGAGTTGTCAGTCCGCCCCTGGTAGCACCCCTCTATTTAGCCAGGGGGAGCTAGCTAGGTTTTTTTTAGGCAGAGGCTGAACGAGACAGCCAGATTACTCCAGGTCAGGGCTGAAGGCTCTGCAGATCAGTTCCCTGATACCTCCCACTGCTCTAGAAGCTTGTGGGGGGGGGGGGGGGTGAAGAGGGGCTGATCAGCATGTCTGCAGCATCTTGACAAATCCTCAAGCAGGAAGCTTGGCATGGGGTCAGGACAGCCCTCAGATATGTTAGAACCTGATCAGCAGGAAGTGCTCAGTGTGTCGAGTAGAAAATGGAGTAGGAGGCTGGGACATGGAGCCTGGGAGGGGGCCCAGGGAAGAGGCCTACCTGCAGGCAGGTGCTTGAAGAGGGGACCTTCACTGTGTCACCATCTACTAGGAGGGACAGCCTGAGCAGCTGGGAAGGAGCCAGCCCTGCGGAAGGCCTGAAGGTAGCCAGCAACCCGTAAAGCTATCAGGAAGAACAGTGTGAGTATCCTTACACCCCCTGACCCGGATAAGGGGAGAAGGCAGTCAGGTGGAGAACCCAACTAGCTCCTCCGCCGGTACTGTTTAATCTTTTCTTGTTCAAAATGTTTATTTTGTTTGTAGGGAGGGGTAACATAGATAAAACAAATAAAGTATACAATATACAATACGTATACAGTGAATTTTCTTGGGAATGCAGTATTAACCGTAAACATCAGAACGGTAACAGGTAAGAACTGGTTAACAATCTTAGGTGGGAAATGTGAAGGTGGGAGAAGACAGGGGGAAGGTATGCGACTCTGCAAATGAAAAGAAAAAAGAAAAGAAAGGGGAGCTGTAAGAGTAAAGGGGAGGATACCAGAATAGCGCCAGTGGCTCTATAGCTAACGCGAATAGTAGGGGGGACAGTGGGCAACCCTGTCTAGTGCCTCGTGATATGGGAAACCTGGCTGACCGATGCCCTAAGTATTTGACTCTGGCCGAAGGTTCTTGATAAAGAGAGAATATCCATGTTAGGAAATGGGGGCCAAATCCCCAGCGGTGCAGGATATACCGTAAATATGGCCAGGAGACTGTGTCGAAGGCCTTGCGAATGTCTAGAGACAGAAAACAAGCAGGAATCTTGCGAGTCTTAGCTATGTGAGCGAGAAGGGTTGCTCGACGGACATTTGTTTAATCTTTATAAGCTTCTGGACCCCCTTGTCCAGGAAATACCCTTAGTACTGCTGGGTGAAGAGGAGGATTCATCTGAGGAGGTACACAGTAGAGCTGGAGTGCTGTCAAAGAAGAGACAGATTTGGCGTCCTGTCAATAGACTTGTACATAGTTTCTCCTCGCATTTCACAGGTCCATGGGCACCCCATGTATCCTTCAACCCCATCCAAATTCAATACCCTTTAATAAAATAAAAAAAACAAGCCTAAGGACTGGTTACTGTCTAAGTGTGCGATCGTGGAGGAAGAAGCTGAATGTTGCTTGGCTGTGCAGGACTGTAGGGGGACCAAAAAAACTTAGCGACTCCTAAGGTAGTAGTACTACAATTATATTGGAGGCTTCAGACCTCAAGCTCATGTAATAGGTGGAAACTGGCAACTGGTGCTCCAAAATGTGAGTAGCATATACAGTGATGTGCAGGTAAAAGGGCTCCCTTACCCCATTACTCTACATAAGGGTCTTCTTTATCCTGCGCTGACCAATAATCTGTCTATATACAACCAATGTGTTATCAACATTCTCCAAAACCCTCTTGCTGCTGCACCCTATGAACTGACTTTCCAATGTGTCACTTAATTAATTTCATCAGGCAATTTAGCAATTAGCTAGATTGCCTTGATACATGTGTAGCACTCACCACTTGTTAATTTGGAAATATTTTTATTACGTACCTGCCTAAAATATTGCTTTGATATGTTGCATACGTGGCATTTCAGGTGTCTTGCATCGATGAGTGAGTGATCTGTCCTAGGGGCATCCTAAGCTGTTGGGAGTTCCAAACTGTGTGTGTGCAAAGGAGCACATTGATTGTTCCTCTCGGCCTGCTTACAAAAATGGAAGAATCTGTGTTCTCTTAAAAGAAATAATATATCATTATCTTAAAATATTCTGATGAGTAGGTTTCAGTGTCTAAAAAACTCTATGTATAGTATAAAGTAGTACATATGGCTATATTTGTAATGATTATGCATAATCAGACTCGGCTCCCTGCAAATATGTGCTGCACAGTGATTGTGCTTAACTGCTCCTTTCTAGAAGTGAGCAAAATGAAAAGCTTTCATTTCTCCAAAATCTTTGCTAAAAATCAAGAGATTTTGGTGAAACTGGAGTGAGAGAAGGAAAGTTTAGTGTTTTTTTTTTGTTGAGTTTTTGTGTACTGTAACTTTTTATATTTAAATTTTTTCTATGAAAAAGGTAAAGTTATGAGGCTACTAAAAGGCAGATTTTTGGCACAATAACAGGTCCAAGATAGTTTAAAGGAGCACCCATAAGCCACAAGACTTGGATAAGAAAGAAGGAACGCCCTTGTCCAGGGAAATGCAACTTTTAAAGTATGGTTCATAGAAGTTTCCTAGGTTTTTTGGGTCCCTATATAGTCCTGCACAGCCAGGCAACATGTATTTTCTTCAGACTTTGCACACATGAGACAGTATACAGTCCTTGAGCTTGTTTTTTTGGATTTTATTAAAGGGTATTGAACTTGGATGGGGTTGAGGAGTGTATGGGATGCCCAAATGAATTGTGAACTAAGGACAAGCTCCTTAGCAACTATGTAAAAGTCTATTAGACAAGAAAGTCTCTTGGTTGGAAGAGCTCTCCAGCCCTTCGGGGTACCACCTCAGGGCCCAGATGCAATTTCCTCTTCATCCAGCTGTCTGAGGGAATCCTTGGGCAAGGGAAGCCAGAATCTCCCACTTTTGCATCAACAGTCCCAGATGTGGGCTAGTCAGGTTTCCCACCAGAATGCCCTCTCCCCTTATCTGGTCCAGGAGGTGTGGGATTACTCACTCAGTCCTCTCCTGCAAGCTTAAGAATTGGTGTCTGCCTTTAGGCTTTACACTGGACTGGCTCATTCCCTGCTCCTCAGACCTATCTTAGGGGACGGTTGAGACTAAGAGATCCTCCCATCAAGTTCCTGCCTGAAGGTAGGCCCCTCTCCTGGCCCCTTCCCAGGCTCTACACTCCATCCTTCTCACCTCATCTTCCATCAGAACTCTCCAGCCACTGAGCAAGCTCTGTCACTCTTAAAGGCTGTCCTGAGCCCATGCCATGCCTCATGCCTGGGGATTGGCCAGGATCCCTCAAGATTGCAAATCAGCTCCTCCTCACCCCCACCCACTGAGTTCTTGAGACTTCTCCAATCTGCAGAGCCTCTGTGCCCTGACTCAAATTTGACCCTCTGACTATCACCCAGGCTGCTACTCTAGGAGGGTGCTGCAGTAGCAACATATACATCAAGCCAACATGCTTTGGGGGAAAGGACTCCCTGTTCTTCGTGGCTGTTGCTGCATACTATTGGATAAAAACAGTTCCCATGGCTGTTATATTAATTACAAGATTTCAAAAAGCAGGATGGCAGGGTGCTGGCTAAAGTTGCAGGGGCTGCAATGATCGGCATTGCAGCTTCTGCAACTACAGCCAGCACCCTGCTACTTTTAATAAACGCCTATGAACCATACTTTAGAAGTTGCATTTCTCTGATCAAGTGAACTCCTTCCTTCATATCTAAGTTTACATGCTAAAACGACCATAAGGTTGTGCAAAAAAGGTAGCAGCCCAAGGGGGGTCCATCCACCACGGGCACAACCTACTGGATTTCCTAATTTGCCCACACAAATACCAATCCACCAGTGACTGATCCAGTCAATCTATCGCCGTCTCCCAAACAACAAGATAATCCACAGGAGGAAATAAAAATACTGTATATATCAAGCCAAAATGTTTTTTCTTCATTTTGAGTTTATTCTGCTTATTTTTTGCCCTCCCCTCCTTGATTCCTACATTCCTCCTCATAAACATGACTGTTAAGAAGCATAGGCATAAAGCCACATCCACTTAACAAACAACCTTGCTTCTTCATAACAAATAAAACATGGAAACTGTTGTTGAATTGGAAGGGCAAGGCCACATTTTTTTTTATCATTTAAAATTACGACTTTAGCAAATGCTCCAACATGAAACATAATATTCCAAATTCAACGTGCCAGGCACAGCCAAGTTGCGGGCACCCTATACCAACATAGTCGCCTTTCCCAACCATCAGTTCAGGACAGGCGCTGTTTTCGCACAAAACACTGAGGTTAGTAGTCAGATCATTGTAGCTGGCAAGATAACCATCCACCAGTAAAGCCCTGATACACCTGTGACAAAATACAAGAAAGGCTAGTAAGGGTTTTTGTTTATTTTAAGTGTTCTTGCATGGCAGACCACTTACTATTATCTCACATATATACTGTATTCTTATTATTATAGCCAATTTTACCACCCTAACTCCTCCCACAGTTTTTACACTATATAGACAGTAATATACTGAAACGTGCGGATTGTTCCCGATTGGTGTGCTATTACTTTGTGGAACGTTTCGCCGAATGGTTCACGAAATATTGGCGTTTTTGTGGTGAAATTGGTCCCATGGGAATGAATGGCGGAATGTTCAAAACTAGAGTGGGAGCTGAAAAATCAGGACATGATTTCTAAACTGCCATCACTCCCTCATTTTCAAGCCCACCTAAACAAATCTTATATCAAAACGTTCAGCTATCCCTGCTCCCACTAAAAATGTCCACGGCTAAGCCATAGTCCTGATAGTTTTCACAATATGACCATTTGTTTGCAACTCATGCCGCCCATTGACATTCATTGAAACTCCACTCTAGCCACCTCAAATTTGAAGGGCAATTTCTAAACTGCGACTGTGCCTTCATTTTTAATATTTCAGAGACATACTATGCATCAAACTGTAGGTCTGAGTCTTGTGATTCTCAAAATATAAAGCTCTTCGCTGTAGGATTTCTTATTTTTAAAATACAACCGTTTAAGATGGCAACCGCCAGTGAAGTGAGCAAGTTGGAGCAGTTTGTTTTTAAACGTTCTTCTCTGCCCTTGCTGTAGAGTGAGTTGCCATAGGAACCCAGGTGTGTGAGCAGGCAGCAGAGTGACAAGCCACTCCACCCAGTTACTTCACCCACTCCAGTTGTAGACTACTGGTAGAGGCAAGAACACTTCACACAATTTCCCCAGAAAATGTAGCTTTTTTAGTTACTTATTATTATTAGGGAGGGAGGATGGGAGCTTCTCATGCAGGAGCAGAACTCCAAAGGGGATGTGCTCCTGCTCACCAGTGCTAATATATCCCTTCACTTAGCCCACCCACCTAGGACCCTAAGGGGAAACCCCGCACTAGAAGCTGCCATGCTTCTAGCCAGACAGGGGCCCCTCTTTCACAGCTGAAATTGAGACTTATCAAACCTGGCAACATTTTTACAATCTTCTATTGTCCAATGTTGGTGAGCCTGTTTCTGTTCTTAGCTGACAGGGTGGTACCCGGTTTGGTCTTCTGCTGCTGTAGCTCATCTGCTGCAAGATTCAACATGTTGTGCGTTCAGATATGGTATTCTGCATACTTTGGTTGTAACAAGTGGTTATTTGAGTTACTGTTGCCTTTCTATCATCTTGAACCAGTCTGCCCATTCTCCTCTGACATATGACATCAACAAGACATTTTTGTCCACTCAACTGCAGCTCACTGGATATTTTTTCCTTTTCGGACCATTCCAAACCAGTTTTTGAAATACTCAGATCAGCTTGTCTGGCATCAACAACGTATGAGGAAATGAAGCCCTTTAAAAGCCTTTAGGTGCTTATTGGATTTTGGGGTCCTATAAGTGGCTAGACTGCAAAAAAGTCTCTCATGTGTGGTATCCCCATACCCCATACTCAGAAGAAGTAGCAGAATGTATTTTGGGGTGTAATTGTGGTGCATGTGTGAGCAATATATAATTTAGATTACAACTTTGTGTAAAAAAAAAAAAATTCTAATTTTCCAAAAACTTGTGGTAAAAATAAAATCTTCCATTAACTCAACATGCCTCTCAGCAAATAGTTTGAGGTGTCTACTTTCTAAAAATCTATCCTGGCATTTTATGCCCTAAATTAGAAGCTTTACAGGTTACCACTTTAGATTTACACAGGAGTTCTAGTGCTAGAATTATTGCCCTGGATCTGACTTCCGCGGTGATACCTCACATGCATCATGCAGTCGCAGTATGCATACTAACAAGGGACCGAAGATTGCATTCGCATTTGCATGTGAGCACACGTGGACAGGGGTACTTTAATTTTTTGGTGGCGCAGCTGAATGACCGTCCTGCAAAGAAAACAACAGTTAACAATAAAACACAGTAACAACAACAGTAACTCAATAAAATGACAACTATTTTTGACTTTTTTATTTTTTTGTACTTTTTAAATAATTTTTTATGGGTTTTTTTTATTTTTTATGGGGGTTTTTTTTGTTTACTTTTTTTTTTACTTTTGTTGTAACTTATACAATTTGTGAACTTTCCAGGCTGTGATTTTAGGGTCTCTCAAAATGCAATAGCCAGTTTCCTGACTACCTAACATCTTTTGAGACCCTGTGTGAATGTGTACCTTAGACTGTGCTGTACCCTGTGCTAATACTCCACTAGTGTGTGGTAGCGACGTGCTCCTTAAGGCAAAGACCAGGTTGGCCAGGACAGGAGGGACAAAAAAAAATGGGTGTCATGTCTAATTCAGTGTTTTCTACAGAAACAACATTTTTTTGGGTGACTTTTGGTTTGGGGTACCAGGAATAGCATCAGGAAAATGCTACTCACACAGCCGGCTTACTGCATCTGGGTTGGGGGTTTAGGCCAGAGCACCTTCTGGATACAAAAGGACATTGATGATCTCTTCCTGAAATTTTAGGAAATTGCTTTGTAAAGCACAAAAGAGTTGTACAGAACCATTTGAAATAAATATACAAACACTTTTTGTACCAACGTCTGGCTTTATGGGAAACTAAGTATGGCTTCATCATCTGATTGTTGAAGTCCACTTCTCCCATGTTAAGGTTATAGTTGTGAACACAGAGGGGCTTCTCAACAAATCCAGTTGCCATGCAAATTTGGACTGTCGTATCTGCCTTAATGGAAGACATAACGAAGATATCCCATTTGACCTTCCACTTTACTGCAAGCAATTCATTATTTCTTAAGCAGACATCCAGGGGACTCCACGTGACTATCTTTTCCCTCGTAAATATGACCCCAGAACTGGCACACTTGCTGGGGAGAAACTGTTTGAATGCAAGGCAGCCATAAAAAATATTAAGGGACTCGTCTACATAGATGTTTTGTTGGGGCGTAATACATCTGCAAATTTTTGGTTAAGGTGCTTTACAAGTGCCGAATTTTGTGGAACTGATCATATTCAGGGTCAACCCACGGATGACAGAGTGTACTGTCGTTGAAATGCATAAATCCTATTATATTCTCATATCTAAGTCTGGCCATGGCAGTAGAGAACACAGGAATATGATGAATTGGGTCTGTGGACCAATATAACCGCATGTCATTCTTTTTAAAAATGCCCATGTTGAGGGTTAGGCCCCAAAAAATTTTAAACTTGGAAACCGTAATAGGTTTCCATGCAAATTGTTTGGCAAGGTTTGAATTTGGGTTGGCGGCAATAAATTGTTGTGCATATAAATTGCTTTGGTCCATAATTGATCCATACAGGTCTGAAAAACAGCTCCACAAAATCAAGGGAAGTAGTTAAAATTGCTGTTTCCACCTAAATTCCGGGTTGGGAAGTGAAGGGGGAAGTACGGGTGCTGCAGAATTTGTGAGCTGCCAATCATGTGCAAGCACATCTTGAAGGATACTATGGGCTCTTCAAGCCTGTGTAGAAATATTTTGTAGCTACGGAACACTACTTGTGTTATGCTACTTGTGCTAGCCCCCGCACCAGCTTGTACTGCACTTATGGGACACGCCACATCACCAAGTGATACTAGGCCGCTGTTGCTCGGCAGTTCACCAAAAGGTTGCGCGGCTCTAGTACTGGTGCTCTGCTGCATAGGAGAATCATCATTCAAACACCTCAGCAACCTGGGCACAGGGTCAGGTACATCTGACTTTAGCAGGGACCTCTTCTCCATCCTCTGAGTTATCTCTCAGAGTGTTGTTGCTCTCTACGGGTTCGTATTCTGAGCCTGATTCTGTCTGTGAGGCTTCCCCTTCGCTCTCATCTGGCATACTTAGAATCCTTTCTTTGGACAATTTTACCACTAATTTTATAGGTACCTAGTGTAACGCACAGGAAAAAGAGCACCTGGCTGTCAGGGACTGCTTGAATCGCTACAAAAAAAATTACCTGCTAGTGATAGCAGAGATCAGGCCTGATCTTGCTGACCCTACAGTTTTGTGTGTATTGCATCAAGTTAAAGTGAACTTCTGACACTGCACTTGTTGGGGGAGGGGCGAATGGAAGGCTAAACACAGCTGCTGGCAGGTGTTGGGGCTGATCCCGCTAATGCTGCATTTTTGTGGATAGTATACTATTGTGGACACTAGTATAGTTCTGATCTAATCAAAGATATTGATCCGTTCAGACACTATACAAGCAATGGAGGTTTATAGTGTGTCTGTAAGAGTGTTCCTGGCAATCAAAGAGTTAAATGTGATGGTAAGGTAGTGGTGGGCAATCTGATGCTATCTGGGAGGGATGCTTTCTGATGCTAATTGATGCTAACACCATCTGAATTCACCCATGACACTAATACAGTGATCAGTGAAAAAATCTGTACACTACTAATGACACTGGTGACAGGGCAGTAAAAGGTTAACTGGGGGGTGATCAGGGGGTTAAATGTGACTAACGTTGTGTTTTAGTGTAAAGTGTACTGCATTTACTCCCATAGATGTTCTCTGTCATCTCTCTGGAACCGAAAAGGGCTCCAGGAGAGAAGATTGCTTAATTTTCTATGCCTGTGTTCTGTCAACACACGCACAGGATGATCTCTAATTCGGTACAACTGATCAGCAGATCCAGGCAAAAAAACACTGGCCTGGATCAAGTGACTGATCCGTGCTGCACTGAATGACAGCACCGGCGGGCATGCATGAGTGTGCCCTTGGTTTAGGAGCATGACGGGAACACTGATCACGTATATATACATGCTTTTGCTCAGGGAATCCATCCTGACTTAAAATACAGACACTTACCTGTCCCATGATCCAGCAGTGTCCTCACCACGGCTGGTTTCACCAGTTGTCTTCTCTCCCCAGTGCCGGCATCTACATGTGGATCCTGCTATAGGGCGGATGGTAACTGGATATAAGGCAATAAGGACCTCCTTCCTTCTGTTGTTGATCCCTCTATTGATAACTAAGATCTACATAGAGGAATCAGGGCCTTCTTCTTCCTGTTGGTGATCCTTCTACTTAAAGATCTAGACAGAGAAATCAGGACACCTTCCTCCTGCTGATGATCTCTCTAGTGATAACTCAAGATCTGTATAGCAGAATCAGGCCCTTCTTCATCCTCTTGATGACTTGACAACTAAAGATCTATATAGAGTAATCAGAACCTCCTTCCTCATGCTGGTGATCCCTCTAGTGGAAACTAAATATCTACACATGGGAATCTGAACCTATTTCCTCCTGCTGGTAATCCCTCTAGTGATAATTAAAGATCTACATAAAGGAATCTGGACCTACTTACTCCTGTTTGGGATTCCCTCTAGTGATGCAGCTCAGAATTCTATTCACTTTCCCTACTGCCAGACCTCTGGGGGAATGACCTGGGTTTGGAAGAAATAGGTTAAAAGATGCTGGTCATCCCACTGAGGGCATCTATTGGCAGCAAAAAGTACTGCGGGGCAATCTTGGGACTGAAGGTGAATATTGGTGCAAAAGTTGTTTTTTTTTGTGTTATCTTTTATTGGGCTATTCATTTGTATCTTGTTATTTGTCTGGAGTTCTGCTTTAAAATGGCTGTGAGGATTGACTTATTTCTACAACAATGCATAGCAGCAGTAACAAAAAAACACTAATAATAATAAATAATCTATAGTGAATATTTTTATAAATCTTTTAATGATGCATTGAATGGGTTATTATGGCTAGGATGGTACGTCCAGCACTACACCAATAAAGTAAAAGGGAAAAAAAACAGGAGGCGCCACTGATTTCAACCTATGACTTATTTATCTGATAAAGAAACATATTGATTATTTAGCAACACTTTTATTTTTAAGCAATATGTGTTCTATATGCTTTCAGACACCGAGTCTTAGCTGGGAGGATCAATAAGTACCAGAGCTGCATTTTCCAAGTGTATCAAAGCTTTTCAGGCTGACATCGAGAACTCTGGGCACAAAAGAGAAAATCACAGATTGACAAAATCTAATTTATTATTAGCAGATAATGCACCATGTTTTTTTTTTTTTAAGCTGGATTCTTTTGCAAATGTCAAAGGGAATAAAATGCATGCAAACAACTCACAGCAATTACTTGGAAGTTTATAAACTGCCTGCAAGGTGTGCACAAGGACTTTCAACTTTCATTATCAGAAAATGGAGTTTGACTGAAAAATATTATGTTGCTTCTTCCACGCATTTGTTAAGGGGAAGTTCCAACTGATTTTTGGTTGTTTGTACAAAAATGCCAAAGCTTTGATATACACCATATGGGCAAACGTTCATCAACACGTGGCCAGCACACCTACTATATGGACAAAAGTATGTGAGCTCAAATTATTGAGCAAAGGATACAAAGACACATATTAGACAGTTGTGAATTTCCAACAATTACGAGAAGGTCAGTTTTTTTCAAGTATGACGTGGCCCCTGTATACAAAGCCAGCTCCATAAAAACTTATTTTGATGAGTGGTGTGGAGGAACTGAGAGGGCCCTGACCTTAACATTACTGAACATTAGGGATGATCTTGGGTTCAATGTTAGCCCAGAAGTTAGCTGTCATTGCAAAGCCAAGAAGTTGGGAGTAGGAGGTCCCGTGCCCCGTATCTGCACATATGCAACGCTCATGTCATCATTGGTCACCTGGCGATATTTGATCGATGACCTAGATCTAATATGGCTATCTGCCCATATTAAGTACGTTAAAGTACATTATAGTTATTTGCATAAAATATTTTCTTTTGTTTCAAAAACTCTCCAATTGAAGGTCACCTGTTTCAACATATATCATCTTTGCATAATTCTTCAACTATACTCTCCAGTCCTCTGCAATGAACCCATTGCTTATAGTATTGGGAAAACACAATCTCTCTAACTGTCAGGATGTAGCACCCTCCTAGTTTATAACAGGCAGCTAGGAAAATTTAGTTAGCTTCACTGTAATCAGAGGAGCAGGGGTTGATTACTGAGGGCTGCTCAGGGTTTCACAGGCTGCTGCTCTGTTACTCCCCGTGTCTTCTGGAGAATTCTAGAACATAGTGGGAGGAAGGACAGGGTATGCAGCCTGAATATTTATGGGACTCCAGCCAATCCCTGGAAAGGTGTGCTCAGAAGGCGGTGAGAGTGCCCATAAAGAGTCTAAAGCCTGAGCAGAACAATGCAGTGTTCCTGTGTCCAGTTCTGCAGAAGGAGACCCCTGGGGCAGAAGTCTAAGAGGAATCCAGCCAGAAGAAACCTAGGTCCCAGCTAGGCATATCTGGAGGCCTATTTTCAAGACCAGGTCTGGAGATCCAGTTGGGTCCGGAGAAGTTCACTGCAGAGAGCCAGAAGGAATTTAGTGGGAGAAAGTCCAGCGATCTTATGGTGGTGTGAGTCTACATCTCCCTCACTAAGAAGAGCTTGGTGGATATCAGCAGGAGGCAATCGATGATCCTGTGGTCCCATGTGAGTAAAAGATCTCAGTCCTGAAGAGTAGCGACTGTGTGTAATTTTTAAACCCTGGAAGAAGTATTGGTCACCAGTGTAAAGATCCAGTTAGACATTCCTTCTTTGTGCAGTGCAGCCATATGCTTTGTACAGTGCAGCCAGAAGTTAAGGAGTCCTCAAGTTGTTCAGCTCTACAGTTTTCGGGGTATACCATGCTCCCTATTCCTATCCAAGTTCATTGTTTCCCAAAAAAAAAACAAAAACAAAACCCCTAGACTATTCTTTGGATCCAGTGGAAGACTGCCAAAAATGCTATGTGCCTGGGTGTGTGTGCTATATAGGGAAAATAGGACTTAATTCACCAGTGGCTCTTTTGGGGGTTGCTACAAGAAAAAAAAATCTTTCTGGCAAGGCTCCCAAGTGAGAATGCTCTGCCCCCCCAATGGGGGAATCTCTTTTCTAAGGTACTCATGTAGCTTCTACTATTCACAGGTCACTTTCCCCAGCAACTTGAGGTTTCACTCTGCCAAGTTTCCTCCAACAAATGGACCATACTTAAACTCCTTCTGCCATAAATATTCCTTGCCAACTAATTAGTTTTGAGTGCCATTGACAGCTCCCAGCAATGAGAGGGTGAGATGCATTCTACAGGAGCCTCTGGCTCCACCTTCATTTTGCTGTGAGACGCAAAATGGCCGCACCCAAGTACAAAATGGTGTAACTTGCCCCCCCAATGGGAGAATCTCTTTTCTAAGGTACTCATGTAGCTTCTACAGACAGGTCACTTTCCCCAGCAACTTGAGGTTTCACTCTACCAAGGTTCCTCGAACAAATGGACAATCCTTAAACTCCTTCTGCCACGAATATTCCCTGCCAACTAACTAGGTTTGAGTGCCATTGACAGCTCCCAGCAATGAGAGGGCGAGACCTATTCTACAGGCACCCTGCCTATTCTACAAGAGCCTCTGGCTCCACATTCTTTTATGCTCTGAGATGCAAAATGGCCACACCCAAGTACAAAATGCTGTAACTTGCCCCCCCCCCCTACTGGGAGAATCTCTTTTCTAAGGTACTCATGTAGCTTCTACAGACAGGTCACTTTCCCCAGCAACTTGAGATTTCACTCTACCAAGGTTCCTCGAACAAATGGACAATCCTTAAACTCCTTCTGCCACGAATATTCCCTGCCAACTAACTAGGTTTGAGTGCCATTGACAGCTCCCAGCAATGAGAGGGCGAGACCTATTCTACAGGCACCCTACCTATTCTACAAGAGCCTCTGGCTACACCTTCTTTTATGCTCTGAGACGCAAAATGGCCACACCCAAGTACAAAATGCTGTAACTTACCCCCCCCCCCCCCACTGGGGGAATCTCTTTTCTAAGGTACTCATGTAGCTTCTATAGACAGGTCACTTTCCACAGCAACTCTACCAAGGTTCCTCCGACAAATGGACAATCCTTACACTCCTTCCGCCATGAATATTCCCTGCCAACTAACTAGGCTTGAGTGTAATTGACAGCTCCCAGCAATGAGAGGGCGAGACCTATTCTACAGGCAAGTTGAACTGGATATTTCTATTTTTTGAATCTTTCACAGAGTGACGCCCTCCATGTTCACTGTTTAATAAGCCAGTTATAGACCTGGGCAGGTGATCAGTTTTTTCTATTCTACAGGCACCCTACCTATTCTACAGGAGCCTCTGGCTCCATCTTTTTTTTTGTGAGACGCAAAATGGCCGCAACCAAGTACAAAAAATTGTAACTTGGCCTTGACTCGAGCAGTCTTTCCTTCGCTAACTGTGTAATGGTGAATTGTTTGTGAGATGAATAGTTTAGTTTTTCTGTAGCTGCGGTAAACACAGTCAAAGGAAAAGGTTGCTTTAAAAGTATGCATATCCTTTAAGTGTGTTTCCTGCCGAAAACATATCCAGGCTACATCACAGGAAAAAAAGGATCATATTTTTCCTTACACAATGTATTTTCTCAGCTGTTAGCAGATGGGCAACTTAAATTGTTTAGTTGATAAAGTGTGGAAGCCTTGATGGATGTGTGACAACTTGAAGCAAAGTAAAGTACGAGGGGCTTTGGGGTGGGAGCCTGAGCTGTTGCCGGCAGGAAGTTGTAGTTAATTATAGAATAAAAAGGGATCCGGGGTCAGGTGGAGCTTTATGTCTTTCTTCATCATCTCTGTTAAGTCTCTGCTGAGCTGACTTCATTCTGCAAAGGCAGCTGCACCCTTATTATTCAACAAGAAATGAATAAAAGAAAAAAAAATTGATTAGATATCCATCCATTTTCCCCCAAGGGGATGCAGCAGCCAACTTAGATCAGTAATTTTGTTTTCAAAGCCGTAGTGATGACAGATGTTGCAGCATGCAATTCTGTTACGATATTCCCACTAACCACCGGCGTCCCGGCTCCTTGGGTAATAAGAAATCTTCTTTATCTGGTCCTTTCACACAAGCAGACTTTGAAAAGAAAATAACTTTTCCTGTGATTAAAAAGTCGTAAGCGTTTGGAGCATTGTGCGCCAAAGTTTCGACAAGTTTGGAATGCTTTAAAGGCGAACGGCAAGCCTGATAAAAGTCAGAAAGTCGCACAATATCAGGTAACTTGGGCTGCAAGGCATTGCTGATTTCTGATTCATGAAAAGCAGGAGAGAGAAGATATTTCTCGTACCCCTGAGAAACCAAATAGAAGCACTCCCCCACACTGCCAGTGCCTGTAAACTCTTACTTATACTCAGTGAAGTGACTGGTCTCAGGTGATATACAGAGATTCAACCTCCTACATAAGTTGTACCTGTTTATCTGCAGTCTTCTCTTCACTACATCTGTTCAAAGCAGGGGCGGACTGACCATTCGAGCACTCAGGCACTGCCTGAGGGCCCGGGGTCAGTAGGGGGCCCCATGAGATGCCCCTGGTACCTTTCATTGGCTTTTTCATAGGCTTTTTTGGGTGTGGGTGAGGACACGGGGGCCCCATGAGTTGTCAGTCCGCCCCTGGTTCAAAGACAACAATTTATAGTGCTTGTCTGAGCTTTCAGAAAGCAGGGGGCAGAGAGCTGAAATTACACACTGCAGAGCTCAGTAAGGAGAGCTCTGAGAGCTGACTGGAGAGAAAGGACACCCCCATCCTCCCCCTTCACATAGCACACAGGAACAGAGCTGAGGCTGTTAATCACAGTCTGTGTGCTGGAGATCCCTCCCCTGTACCCTTTTTCTTCCTTGGTGTCAGGAAAACTTGTCAGTAGGAATTCATGCTGATAGCAGAGGAATGAAGCAGCATAGTTCATGTCCGAGGTTTAAAACTACTTTAAATTCTTAATTAAGTCTAAGGAACAAGAAATGCCATTCTAATTACCTGATCCCTCTCCCTGGCAGCTGGTGCTCCTCTACACTCTGGCAGTGGACTGTCCCTTGGTGTCCCTTGTAGGGCTATGGATCCTGCCATGGTCTTGATGAAGCCTGAGGTCCTGCAACTGCTGGACTGTCCCTTAGTGTCCCTTGTAGGGCTATGGACCCTGCCATGGTCTTGATGAAGCCTGAGGTCCTGCAACCGCTGGACTGTCCCTTAATGTCCCTTGTAGGGCTATGGATCTTGCCATGGTCTTCATGAAGCCAGAGGTCCTGCAACCGCTGGACTGTCCCCTAGTGTCCCTTGTAGGGCTATGGATCCTGCCATGGTCTTGATGAAGCCTGAGGTCCTGCAACCGCTGGAGCATAGGGAAGAATAGAATGTGGGGACTGCTCTAGCAGCATGGATGAGCCTGTGGGATTAGAGGATGGGGTGAGTATTACTGTTTTTCTGGTCACCTAGACCTGAAAATAGCATTTAACCCTTGCAATGCAGGGGCAACCGCACTGTAAAGGAGGAATTTTTACTTTTCCCAGAGTTCAACTTTTTACCAAGAAGATAGAAAGCACATTTGTAGTCTGATGGGTTGCTATGAGCAATAAGAATGTCTCTTTCATATCGCCCCTCTGACTTCAGTACTTTATGAGTCTCTGATCTGGAAAAGCCTTATAAAATTAGAACATTCACCCAATTCATCTTAAATATTAACTTCACTTTTGTTGAAAAAACAAAACAAAAAAAAAATCCCCTCTGTGTGCTCTATGTGCATTGTGGGGATTTAACAAAAGTAGTAGCAGATTCCTACCTTTTGTTACTCTGAAGAAATAGCTGTTTTGTTTCACTATGTCCCTTGGATACTGATTCTGAATGGGAGGGTCTGGTTCATTATAATCACCTGGAGCACTCTCAGTATTCTAATGAGCGAACCTGCGGGGTCTACATCCCTTTAGAAGTATTTAATCATTTGAGATATATCACAAAAACTGAAATTTCTATTGCAGGTGATGACTAAAATGTGTCTTGAATCTTAGTTCAGATTTCTGTGAAAATCAGTGAGCTAAACACACAAGCATGAAATGACATTTTTGGAGGTGTTCTGTATAACAAACCACCAGACTACCATATTATATTAAGGTGATTCTAAAGGTTTTTTGTTTTAAGAAAAAATAACAAACCTGTTTATACTTACCTGCTGTGTGCAATGGTTTTCCACAGAGCAGCCCAGATCCTCCTCTCGAGTCCCCTGCAGGCTCTCCCTTCCCTTCCCTCCTGTCTGGTGCCCCCACAGAAAGCAGCTTACTATGGGGGCACCTGCTGCTCTGTGTGTCCACTCACACACGGAGCGATAGCTCGCCCCCACCCCCTTCTCTTCTCATTGGCTCACTGGCTGTGATTGACAGCAGTGAGAGCCAATGGCTCCCACTTCTGTCTCAGCCAATGAGAAGAGGTAGTCCTGGGATAGCTGAGACTCCAGTGCACATCGCTGGATCGAAAGGGGGCTTAGGTGATTATTAGAGGGGCTGGGGGAGCTGCTGCACACAGAAGTTTTTTACCTTCATGCATAGAATGCATAAAGGTAAAAAAACCTTCAGCCTTTAGAACCACTTTACATTTTACAGAAAATTACAGTGGCTGCAGATTGATAGGAAATGGTAATTAAAGGGTAACTCAATGTTTGTTGAGAAAAGAAAAACATTCCTCTCTGAATAATCTGTATACATTGCTGGGATTTTATCAAACTTTTTTTTTTTCTCACCGTTTGTTGTTCTGAAGAAATAGCTGTTTGTCTGTGTTCATTAATGTGCATAATTAATGTGAATTGAAGTGATTATATAATTATCAATCAGCTGCTGCACCTACAGGGCTCTAATGAGGAAAGTGGCAGGGTCTGCATCCCATGATTTCCCTTTGGGAGTATCCCACCAAAAATTACATTTTTGTTGCAGGGGATACCAATCACACGAGCAAGAAGTGATATTTCTGGGGGTTGTTCTGTACATCAACTGAGTACAAAAGGCCTCCAGTTTGCCATATTGCATTGAATTATACAGAAGATTACTTTACAGAGCTGCAGATTGAAAACAAAAAAGTAATTTTTAACCACTTTCCATCAACCTGTGGGAGACCTCTTGGCAAGTGGGCTTTACCACCAAGTGGCCGCATGTATGCAGTGCTAGGTATACACCAGGGGCGGACTGACAACTCATGGGGCCCCCGGGCAATAGGGGATCATGGGGCCCCTGTGTCCTTGCCCAAACTCAAAAAAGCCTATGAAAAAGGTACCAGGGGCATCCCATGGGGCCCCCTACTGACCCCGGGCCGTCGGGCAGTGCCCTAGTTTCCAAATGGTCAGTCCGCCCCTGGTATACACTCTAGCTCCCTGCGTGCTCCCAGTACAGTAACTAACAGGTACTGGAAAGCTCTTGATGGATACTTGCGATTGGGAGATTTCCCATCATGTGACCAATGTGACTGCCAATCACACGATTGGAATGCCTGCTGCAGCTTTCCAGCATTTAGGTCCTCTTAAAGGGCTGGGAGATGGTGGCAGGTAGGCGTTAATAACATTTGATTACATTACGAAGTGGTATCAAAAAGTTTCAAGTCTAGTTTTGTAACACACCAACAGAAGGCACACACAGTCACAGGGAGCACCAACCTTCATAAGTCAGCGTGCCAAAAGACATTATCCTGTGTACATCAGGAGCTGTGCAACTGGTGCTATTCTGACCACGTGCATTACAGTGTCTGCTATTTCATCATGGACAGCAAATTAGAATAAAGAGCAAATGTGAAATTCTGCGTGAAACTGGGCAAATCTGCCACAGAGCCTTACAAAGCCGTGTGCTTACAGTTGAAAGCAAAGACACAGCCCCACCATAAAACAGTACACAGTTTACCCTTTGATCGCCCCAGAGGTAAACCCCTTCCTGCCCAGTGCCATTAGTACAGATGTCAGTGACACCAAGTCAATTCCCCCCAGTGTCAGAATGCCTGCCGTAGTCGCGGATTGCCGCCATTACTAATAAAAATAAAAAATAAAAAAAAATTCTGCATATATACCACCATTTGTAAATGCTATAACTATCACGTAAACCAATTAATTTACACGTATAGGGATTTTTTGTAGCAAAGACATGGAGCAGAATACATTTTGGCCTAAATTTAAGAAGAAATTTGATTTTTTAAATTTTTTTACTGGACACGTGTAATAGAAAAAAGTCCAAAATATTGTTTTTTTTCTCAAAATTGTCAGTCTTTTTTTTTATATCGGAAAAAATAAAAACCGCATGGGCGATCAAATACCACCAAAAGACTATTTGTGGGGGGAAAAAAAGAACATACATTTAATTTGGGTGCAGCGTTGCATGACCGCGCAATTGTCAGTTAAAGTAACGCAGCGCCGTATCGCAAAAAATATCCTGATCAGGAAGGGGGGTAAATCCTCAGGAGGGCAAGTAGTTAAAGTAGAAAGAAAGGCATGACAAATGTTGCTGCTCTTTAGCTCGGATCAGGGGCGGACTGACAACTCATGGGGCCCCCAGGCAATAGGGGATCATGGGGCCCCTGTGTCCTTGCCCAAACTCAAAAAAGCCTATGAAAAAGGTACCAGGGGCATCTCATGGGGCCACCTACTGACCCCGGGCCCTCGGGCACTGGCCGAGTGCTCGAATGGTCAGTCCACCCCTGATATATGTGTGATTTTGCACAACCCTGCCGCCCTGTAGCAGTACTTCTACTATAGAGCGGCGGACAAGCAGGTAAGCTGTAGAGCAGTGGTTCTCAACCTTCCTAATGCCGTGACCCTTTAATACAGTTCCTCATGTTGTGGTGACCCCCAACCATAAAATTATTTACCCAGTAATTATAATTCATGAGTGTCGTTTTACCTCCAATACTGCTGCTTTCAACACAGTAGCTGCTTTTAACAGAGTAGCTGCTTTCTACACAGTAGCTGCTCTTTACACATCGGAAATATGTGTTTTCTGATGGTCTTAGGGGACCCCTGTGAAAGGGTCGTTCGACCCCCAAAGGGGTCGCGACCCACAGGTTGAGACCCACTGCTGTAGAGGATGATAGCACCAACACATTGGAGTTTATTTACTAAAGACAAATAGACTGTGCAACTCAAAAAAGCCTATGAAAAAGGTACCAGAGGCATCTCATGGGGCCCCCTACTGACCCTGGGCCCTCGGGCAGTGCCTGAGTTTCCAAATGGTCAGTCCGCCCCTGGCTCGGATCTGCCTTGAATACATTGTGTATTTAATCGCCACATAAATACTGGTTTTTACATTTTTTTGTAAATCAGATTTCCATCAGCCATGCAAACCTGAAAAATCAGCATGTTTAAAGCAAGTAATACAATAACCACAATCTAGAAATGTCAGCTTCCCCTTTTTTGAGAAATGTACGAGTCGAGTCTTTGTGTACTTACTTGTATATTACGTCTAGTGGTCTTTTAAGTGTACTCCATTATATTGTACTCTCTTTCCTCCAACAAAGAGAGAAAATTAAAAAAACACACAAACACTCAGTGACGTACAAGAGGAATTGATTTCTCCATCTATAATTAGACTTTATAAAGAAGTGAATCGATTGGTTTTTATTTTGAGCTGGCCAGAAGGAAGACGAGAAGGATCAGCTATCATTTCAGGTTGTTATCCAGCACTATACAGCCTGTGTGATGCCAGCGGAGGAACTACCAGCTTGGCAGGGGTGCAGCTGTACCCAGACCCTGGGGGGGGGGGGGGGGGAGGCATGGCTTGGCTTACACTGATGACTACTTAGGTCTCCAAGCTTTGTTGCTGTACTAGCAGAAGCCTTTCCATGCAAGGGAACAATATGCAAAAACTCATTGTATGTATGCATATTTATTGTGTGTCTTCACAGCCAATGGGATTGATATACTAAAGGCAAATAGACTGTGCACTTTGAGGTGAACGCCACTTTAAAAAATTAACACATGCAAAGAAATTTACAAAAAAATAGAATTCTTGCTTGCACATGATTGGATGATGGAAGCCAGCAATGCTCTCCCTCATTTACTAAGCTCTGGGGACAATGCCCTTGCAGAGTGAAAGTGCATGAGCAAAATACACAGTCTATTTGTCTTTAGTAAATAAACTCCAATGTGTTGGTGCTATCATCCTCTACAGCTTACCCGCTTGTCTGCCGTTCTATAGTAGAAGTACTGCTACAGGGCGGCAGGGCTGTGCAAAATCACACATATATTAGGGGTGGACTGACCATTCGAGCACTCGGGCACTGCCCAAGGGCCCGGGGTCAGTAGGGGGCCCCATGAAATGCCCCTAGTACCTTTTTATAGGCTTTTTTGTGTGGGCAAGGACACAGGGGCCCCATGATCCCCTATTGCCCGGGGGCCCCATGAGTTGTCAGTCTGCCCCTGACATATATATTTGCATTTTTGGGTAGGGAGTGCGCGCCATCCTACCTGTGCTGCTATTGGTGTCTAGGGATGTAGGGATGTCATTCACTGGGTCCCGGCAAGAGATTACCTGCCGGTACCCAGCGATCGCTGTATAGAACTGACAGGGGAGAGGCAACACAGGTCTCTCTCCTGCCAGCAAGAATATGCTGCTTTGTATTTCTCTGCACAGCAGAGAAATACAAAGCAGCATGTTTCTGTAGTAAAACACAACACAGCACACATAGTAAAACAGCACATAGCACACAGATAACCCTTTGATCGACCAAAAGTGAACCCTTTCCAGCCCAGTGTCACTAGTACAGTGTCAGTGCTTTTTATTAGCACTGATCACCGTATTAGTGTCATTGGGAATGTCAGCGGCAGTTAGTCAGTTCCCTCCCAGTGTCATTAGTACACCGTCAGTGCTTTTTATTAGCACTGATCACTGTATTATTGTCATTGGGAATGTCAGTGGCAGTTAGTCAGTTCCCTCCCAGTGTCATTAGTACACCGTCAGTGCTTTTTATTAGCACTGATCACTGTATTAGTGTCATTGGGAATATCAGTGGCAGTTAGTCAGTTCCCTCCCAGTGTCATTAGTATACTGTCAGTGCTTTTTATAGGAACTGATCACTGTATTAGTGTCATTGGGAATGTCAGTGGCAGTTCATCATTTCCCTCCCAGTGTCAAAATGCCCAACGCAGTCCCGCTATAAGTCGCTGATCGCCACCATTACTAGTATATAAAAAAAAAAATTCCAGTATATATACCGCCGTTTGTAGATGCTATAACTTTCACATAAACCAATTAATTTACACGTATTTGGATATTTTTTATGCAACCACATTATTTTAGTTTTTTTATGTTAACTCCCCCCCCCAGTTTATAGGGTTACATTAAAGGTGGAAAAAGTTCTGAAATTATTTATCTTTGTCTTATTTTTTTACATCACAGAAAGCTGATGTTTTAACAGGGGTGTGTAGACTTTTTATATCCACTGTATGCTTTAAAATGAGCCCCCACTGACCTCCATAGCTACAGGCACTATGGAGTACTTCATCTTTAAAAGGAACATCACTACATCCCTTTACAATTTTTTATTTTTTACCTTTTACATCACAGAAAGCTGACGTTTTAACAGGGGTGTGTAGACTATTTATATCCACTGTATTCTTTAAAATGAGCCTGCACTGACCTCCATAGCTACAGGCACTATGGAGTAATTCATCTTTGAAAGGAACCTCACTACATCCCTTTACAATTTTTTATTTTTTACCTTACCTGGTGAATTTTCAAAGAAACATACATGTCCTGCAAATCCAGCATTGTCTGGTGTAACCTGACACTCCACTGTGCACGCTCCTGCACTGCATGCTCCATGCCGTCATCTTCTCTTCATGTGTCTCCAGGGAGCTGGCTGTTTCTTCCATGTTCTTGCAGTGGGCTCCCAATAACAAGCAGCTGCACATGTGCAGTGTGCTGGAGATTGTCCCAAAATCTCCTGGGGTGTGTGATGTGAGTATCCCAGGAGGCTTTGGTTGGGGAGGACATTATTCTTACCTAGGACAGAAGGTTGGCAGTGCAGGACCGAATCCCACAAAAAAGGTGTTTTAGGGGGAAAAAAAGCTTTTAATGTCGAATTGTGTAAGAAGATGGAGGATTATGAAAAAAGCCTGAAAATGAACTAACTGTTTAAAGGTACCAGCAAAAGCACCTTCAGTTTAGCAGATTAGCTCACCCTGCCTACTCTCCCAGTAGTGACTAGACTGCCTACCAGCCTTCTAATCTCTAATTTAAACACAGAGCAGGTGCACAGGAGGACGGAAGAGATCAAAGCACTGAAAGCAGACTTAAAAGACTTCACTGCAACTTTTGTGAAATTTGAGAATGAATTGCTCCACAGTACCTGTAATGACAAAGGTCAGTGAGCACTTCCTTTAAAGCTAATGTACGGCTTGTTAAAATTACGCAGATTGTTTAATATCCATAACCTGGCCACAGTTTTACTTTAAACTTTCCAAGCATTGCAATGGTTGGTTGATTTGGGGGCAAGGTTAGGCCATTCATGCCCATCCTGAGATTTATGTAAGATATAAGAAATGTTTGTAGTGGTGAAATGATACATAAAAGAAGGCATGATGCTTACTCCCTGTCCGTCCAAGCCACCAAAGAGCAGCACAATCGAGAAGAATGAGCCTCAAATTTCCATCAATTCTTCTGCAATTTCCTTTTATTTTCTTTCATTGCCTAAAATATCCAAGAAGCAGATTTTCAATGTTATTTTCCCTACGATTGAAGCCTTTGAAATAACTTAATATTCCGTGTTCATGCATAGCTGGGAGTGCACAAGGAGGACACGCAGTATAATTGAATTCCTTACACAGCAAAAGAACAACATGTTTAAATATCCAATACTCTTACGGGTGATGAAAAATGAATCAAACTAGTTTTGTCCTTGCAGTCGTTATTATTTTTTTTTTTTTTACCGGATTGAAAACCTTTTAGCATTTTGTCTCCATTTCATTATCTCCCAAAGCATGAAAAGTAATAGAATTTGCATCAAATCGTGCTGGCGAGAGGGGACTCGGAGACATTGTCAGCTGCCCCTTTTAATCCAATCTTCCCCAACGCAGTTGGCATGGCTGTTGCCAAACTCGAGCAGCGGGAATCCGCTTTATTAAGGAAAAGCATGAATCCCCACTTTAAAAAAAAAAACAGGATCAAGATTTTTTTTTTTTATCTTTCTCTCGCTCTGTTACACCAGATACTTCCTCTTGCTGAGATTACATGAGCAGTCTAGCAGGAGATGTTATTAAATAGTCTCCAAAATTAGCTGAAAACTCTCATTATCTTAGTTTAGCTCAGGACACAAAGGGCTTGGAGAAATGAATATTTGAATTTTCATTATTGTGTGTCAGTGGGGTTCTTGGAGATCCTGAATTTTAAGTGATCGGGTGTTGGAGAACAGTATGGGAATGACAAACATGTCAGCTCCCCTCCCTTTCCGACGTGTTGTGTCTGCGGCGTGTTGCGTACAGTTTCCCTCACGTACCATGTGTCTGACAAGGAGAACTGCAATTAATTATGGAAATCACAATGATACTTATCCTCTCATTCTTCAGGAATAATATGCAAATGGGAGATGCTGCATCCTGGAGCCAGAAGGTGAATTCGAGTTGGAGGATGAAGGGAGCAATGTTTTTTGAAGTGTCTTCTTTTATTTTCTTTTGCTGAGTACCTGGCATATAGTTTGCTGTCTGATGGAAGAAAATCTTACTGCTATATATGTATATAGATTATTTGTAACTCAAAATCAACCTCAAGGGTTTAAACACTTGCCCTCCAAGGGATTTAAACCCCCGCCCCCCCCCCCCATTTTTTGCAATACGGCGCTGCGTTACTTTGACTGACAATTGCGCGGTAATGCAACGCTGCACCCAAATGAATTTTATGTTCCTTTTTTCCCACTAATTGAGCTTTCTTTCAGTGGTATTTCATCGCCTCTGCGTTTTTTATTTTTATAACTCAAAATCAACCTCAAGGGGTTAAACACTTGCCCTCCAAGGGGTTGAAACACCCCCCTCCCTTCCTGACCAGGCCATTTTTTGCAATACGGCGCTGCGTTACTTTGACTGACAATTGCGCGGTAATGCAAGTGTCTTCTTTTATTTTCTTTTGCTGAATACCTGGCACAAAGTTTGCTGTCTGATGGAAGAAAATCTTACTGCTATATATGTATATAGATTATTTATAACTCAAAATCAACCTCCAGGGTTTAAAACACTTGCCCTCCAAGGGATTTAAACCCCCCCCTTCCTGACCAGGCCATATTTTGCAATACGGCGCTGCGTTACTTTAACTGACAATTGCGCAGTAATGCAACGCTGCACCCAAATGAGTTTTATGTTCCTTTTTCCCCACGAATTGAGCTTTCTTTCAGTAGTTTTTGATCGCCTGTGCAGTTTTTATTTTTTGCGCTATAAAGAAAAGACCAACAGTTTTGAGAAAAAACAATATTTTTGACTTTTTGCTATTAAACATGTCCAGTAAAGAAAAATATCAAATTTCGTTTATAAATTTAGGCCAAAATGTATTTTACTCCATGTCTTTGCTAAAACAAAATCCCAATACGTGTAAATTAATTGGTTTATGTGAAAGTTATAGCATTTATAAATGGCGGTATATATACTGGAGTTTTTTATTTTATTTTATTTTTTTACTAGTAATGGCGGCGATCAGCGACTTATAGCAGGACTGCGGGGGGCATTCTGACACTGTCACTGACAGGGGAACTGACTAACTGACACTGACATCCCCAGTGACACTATTACAGTGATCAGTGCTAATAAAAAGCACTGACACTGTACTAATGGCACTGGGCAGAAGGGGTTAACATCTGGGGCGATGAAAGGGTTAACTGTGTGCTGTGTGTGTTTTACTGTGTGCTGTGTGTGTGCTTTACACTGTAAACACACTGCTTTGTATGGCTCTGCTATGCAAAGCCATACAAAGCAGTGTGTAGGAGCTGACAGGGGAGAGATCTCTGTTGTTTATAAACAGGTCTCTCCCCCTTTGGTAGAACTCAGCGATCACCGGGTGCCTGTGAGGAATCACCGGCCAGGACTCGGTGATTGACAGCCAAGGCTGTGAATGGTGGCACGGGTATGGCGCGCGCACACCCCCTACCTGGAACTGCAAAAGCACACACATATATATATATATATATATATATATATATATGTGTGATTTTGCACACCCATGCCACCCTGTAGCAGTATTTCTGCTACAGAGCGGCGTGGAAGCGTTTAATTTACCAAACCAACTCACATGGATATAGCCAAAACGTGGTATATAATATACAAAAATGTATTTATTTAAACCTAAGTGTAACACCACCCCCAAAGGAGCCGCTTAGTAATTTTGGGTTCTCTGTTCTGCGCTGAGACTCCAAAAACAACCTCGACCCCTCTGACACACCTTGGTATTAAAAATCGCTGCAAGTACAAATAAAGATACAAATGTAAAATACCTCTCATCTGCCTGTGGGTTATTACCAGTAAATAAACACACACCCGTTTAGTGGTAAATACACTTAATATATTGATACGGATTAGATTAAATGGCAGTTTGAACATAAATGAGCACTCAGCATCATTGTTGGTGTCAGTGGAAGGAATAGTGCCCCATTGTTGATGTCAGTGGAAGGAATACCGCACCATTGTTGAAGTCAGTGGAAAGAATAGCACCCCATTGTTGGTGTCAGTGGAAGGAATAGTGCCCCATTGTTGGTGTCAGTGGAAGGAATAGCGCCCCATTGTTGGTGTCAGTGGAAGGAATAGCGCTCCATTGTTGATGTCAGTGGAAGGAATAGCACCCCATTGTTGGTGTCAGTGGAAGGATTAGCGCCCCATTGTTAGTGTCAGTGGAAGGAATAGCGCCCCATTGTTGGTGTCAGTGGAAGGAATAGAACCCCATTGTTAGTGTCAGTGGAAGGAATAGCGCCCCATTATTGATGTCAGTGGAAGGAATAGCTCTCCATTGTTGGTGTCAGTGGAAAGAATAGCGCCCCATTATTGATGTCAGTGGAAGGAATAGCTCCCCATTGTTGGTGTCAGTGGAAGGAATAGCTCCTCATTGTTGATGCCAGTGGAAGAAATAGCGCCCCATTGTTGTCAGTGGAAGGAATAGTGCCCCATTGTTGGTGTCAGTGGAAAGATCACTACACTAACAGATTGAAGCCAAACTCCATCTCACACTGCATAAGCAGTTACAGCAAACTGTTTTTTTTCTTTGGGATAGGTTTTCCATGAATGTTGCTCATTGTAAGAACCCCTGCCAGTGCTAAATGATTTGTCTCCTCCATGTAAACTGATAGAATCTGCTGGAGAGCTTGAACTTGTGTAAAACTACAGACTTGCTGGTGGGATCACCAGATGAAAATAGAACAAGATTTAAAAAAAAAAAAGAAAAGAAGGAAAGAAAAAAAAATCTAATGCAGCCATTCCATCTAAGAACTGGCAAGGTGCAATATAATAAATGTTTGCTTTTGGGTTTAATACCACTTTAAAGGGACTCTATTTTTGGGCAGATACCAAACCCATACTAAAAACATGAAAAAAGAAGCTGATTGGTTGCAGAGAGCAGCGCAGACGGTACTTCTTGCAGACCCTCCTCCATCATGCTAGTCATGCTCTTTTCAGCGGCTCAAGTCGGCAAGATTATTCTTGTAGAGATCGTCTGTCAGAGATAAGGTCAGCATTTCAAAGGAATATTTTCTTTACTTCTGTGATTTGAAGCTCAAATATCGATAAAACACAAACAAGATGAAGTTTACACAACTTTTAAGTGCGATTAGTATCAATCAAATGTTTTTTTCCTGGGTTCCCGCCGTGTACTCCTTACAGCCAAGCGGTGTCAGGCAATCAAATATACATCTCACCTGCTGAGTGTTTGTGTTAGACGCTCTCTGACAGTGAAGAGCAATTGAACGTATGTTGCATTACAAATTCCCATTTCTTACCATTTGTCCATTTTTTACGGGTTAATAACATACCTTCAACTCTGATCTGATGAGAACGGAAAAGTAAGTACAAGATAAAAGGAAAAATAGATTAAAGTGTTACTAAATCCCAGACCCTGCATTATCTGCTCTCCCCGGACCCTGCATTCACTATATCTGGTCTCCCAGGACCCTGCATTCACTATATCTGCTCTCCCCGGACCCTGCATTCACTATATCTGGTCTCCCAGGACCCTGCATTCACTATATCTGCTCTCCCCGGACCCTGCATTCACTATATCTGGTCTCCCCGGACCCTGCATTCACTATATCTGGTCTCCCCGGACCCTGCATTCACTATATCTGGTCTCCCCGGACCCCGCATTCACTATATCCGGTCTCCCCGGACCCTGCATTCACTATATCTGGTCTCCCCGGACCCTGCATTCACTATATCTGGTCTCCCCGGACCCTGCATTCACTATATCCGGTCTCCCCGGACCCTGCATTCACTATATCTGGTCTCCCAGGACCCTGCATTCACTATATCTGCTCTCCCAGGTCCCTGCATTCACTATATCTGGTCTCCCCGCACCCCGCATTCACTATATCTGATCTCCCAGGACCCTGCATTCACTATATCTGCTCTCCCAGGACCCTGCATTCGCTATATCTGGTCTCCCTGGACCCTGCATTCACTATATCTGGTCTCCCCGGACCCTGCATTCACTATATCTGGTCTCCCCGGACCCTGCATTCACTATATCCAGTCTCCCAGGACCCTGCATTCACTATATCTGGTCTCCCACAGTACACAGAACATGGAAATGCAATTATTTTAGTAAATATAAACTGCTAAATACCTTTTCTCATCATCATTTACAGCAGTCTTGTGACTTCTATCAGTGTCCAGCTGAGCACTGGTAAGAGGAGTTTTCATTCTCCCCTGACTGTCCTATGAGGCTGCAGGACCCCTGACCCTCTGTCTGTACAGTGCGGATTGGCCCTGTGCAGGGGCGGA
The DNA here is from genome assembly GCF_062004578.1 of Staurois parvus. Classification (NCBI taxonomy): domain Eukaryota; kingdom Metazoa; phylum Chordata; class Amphibia; order Anura; family Ranidae; genus Staurois; species Staurois parvus. Next base: position 2,113,045 of record NW_028318143.1, read on the forward strand.
CTGACAACTCATGGGGCCCCCGGGCAAGAGGGGATCATGGGGCCCATGTGTCCTTGCCCAAACTCAAAAAAGCCTATGAAAAAGGTACCAGGGGCATCTCATGGGGCACCCTACTGACCCCGGGCCCTCGGGCAGTGCCCGAGTTTCCAAATGGTCAGTCCGCCCCTGGCCCTGTGCTGATCACATGCACTCACCCCCCCCCCCAAAAAAAAAACATCTGGCCATGCACACTAAACTGAACATGTTTAGAGTGACTCCTAGAGCTCTGTATCAGCAGACAGAATGAGGACAGTAAAAGAAGGGGAGGATTAGAGAAGACAGGATCAAACAGTCTTTTTGCATAATGTGGAGGATTAACCCCGTAGGCTTCACAGTGAATATAACAAACATGCTTTACTACATATACAGACTGATTTTACTGTTGTGGGTTTAGTAACACTTTCAAAATCATTTCCACTCTAAATGATGGTGGAGCTACTTAAAGCTGAACTTCGGGAAAGAGCACATTCATCATGTGTATTCTTCCCTGAATCTTGCTGCGCTTTGTGTATTTCTTTCAGATCTGTGCAATAATCTAGTGTGAAACTATGCTTCCGTGCAGGAGCTTCCTGTAATAAAGACCAGTCACTGCTGCTCTCTCTCCTTGTGCAGGATGACTGGTCCTGTCTCCGCCCCCTCCTGCAGTTTTCTGTAGGCAGGCTGTAGTGGGTGGAGCTGCTTGGTCCATTCCACAACTCAGGCTATTTGTAGCACAATGATGATGTCACTGTTACTTTTACAATCTAAGTTTGCAATGGCAGTTGATTTTTATCCTTTGTGCCTATTAATCACTTGCCCTCCAGAGGATTTACCCCCCTTTTTGACCAGTCCATATTTTGCAATATGGCGCCACATCACTTTAACTGACAATTGCTCGGTCGCTGCACCCAAATTAAATTTCTGTCCTTTTTTCCCACAAATAGAGCTTTCTTTCAATGGTATTTTATTGCCTGTGCGGTTTTAATTTTTTGCGCTATATACAAAAAGACCGACAATTTTGAGAGAAAAAAACAATATTTTTGACTTTTTGCTATTAAACATGTCCAGCAAAAAAATTAAAAAATTCTAATTTCATCATAAATTTAGACCAAAATGTATTCTGCTCCATGTCTTTGCTAAAAAAAAAATCCTAATACATATAAATTAATTAGTTTACTTGAACGTTAGTGTCTACAAATGGCGGTATATATACTGATTTTTTTTTTCTACTAGTAATGGCGGCGATCAACAACTTATAGTGGGACTGCGGTGGGTATTCTGACACTGGGGGGGGAACTGAATTGGTGTCACTGACATCCCCAGTAACACCAATACAATGATAAGTGCTAAAAAAAAGCACTGACACTGTACTAATGGCACTGGGGAGGAAGGGTTTAACATGTGGGGTGATCAAAGGGTTAACTGTGTGCTGTTTTACATAGTGTGCTGTTAGTGCTTCACTGTAAGCACACGACTTTTGCATGGCAGCGGATTTATCAAGAATGTCTTGGAAAATTTTTCCATTCATCCTTCCATCAATGAAACAAAGTTTGCCAGTACTGTAAGCTGAAAAACAGCCCCACACCATGCTGTTCCCGCCTCCACGCTTCACTGTAGGTATGTTGCTTTTGTGATGTGCAGTGCCATTTGACCTCCAAACATGGTGTGTATTATGGCATTCAAAGAGTTCAATTTTGGTCTCTCCAGACCAAACTATATTCCCCCAGTGTTTCACAGGCTTGTCTAAATGTTGTGCAGCAAACTATACATGAGCTTCAACATGCTTTTTCTTCAGCAATGGAGTTTTCCGTGGTGAGCGTGCACACAGGCCATGGTGATTGAGTGCACCTGGTTGTGGCCGGTTTATGGTGAAATGATGGTCTTTCCACTTCTGGATTATGGCCCCAACAGTGCTCACTGAAGCATTCAGAAGTTTAGAATTCCTTTTGTAACCAATGCCATCAGTATGTTTTGCAACAATAAGGTTGTGAAGGTCTTGAGAGAGCTCTTTGCTTTCACCCATCATGAGATGTTTCTTGTGTGACATCTTGGTAAAGAGACACCTTTTTATAAGCCATAAATTGAGACTGAACCAGCTGATTTGCTTTCTAATTACTGATAGATTTCAGATGGTATCTTGGCTTCCCATGTCTTTTTTGCACCTCTCTTCATGTGTTCAACAATTTTTCTCTGTGTCATTACATTTTATTACACATAACTTAATTTCTGAACACATTTGTTTTGGTTTCTTAGTATGTATGGATTGCATGAGTTGTTACCGACATGTGGCAAAGATTTAATGTGAATATAACCTTTAGAAACATATATATATATATATATATATATATATATATATATATATATATATATATATATATATATACACTGCTCAAAAAAATTAAAGGAAGACTTTTTAATCAGAGTATAGCATCAAGTCACTTAAACTCCTGGGATATTAAATAGTTAAATAGCAGAGGGGGTTGTTAATCAGTTTCAGCTGCTTTGGTGTTAATGAAATTAACAACAGGTGCACTAGATGGGCAACAATGAAATGACCCCCAAAACAGGAATGATTTTACAGGTGGAGGCCACTGACATTTTTTTCCCTACTCAACTTTTCTGACTGTTTTTCACTAGTTTTGCATTTGGTTAGAGTCAGTGTCACTACTGGTAGCATGAGGCCATACCTGGACCCTACAGAGGTTGTACAGGCAGTTCAACTCCTCCAGGATGGCACATCAATACGCCAGAAGGTTTGCTGTGTCTCCCCGCACAGTCTCAAGAGTCTGGAGGAGATTCCAGGAGATAGGTAGTTGCTCTAGGAGAGCTGGACAGGGCCGTAGAAGGTCCTTAACCCATCAGCAGGACCGGTATCTGCTCCTTTGTGCAAGGAGGAACAGGATGAGCATTGCCAGAGACCTACAAAATTGCCTCCAGCAGGCCACTGGTGTGAATGTCTCTGACCAATCAGAAACAGACTTCATGAGGGTGGCCTGAGGGCCCAATGTCCTATAGAGGGCCCTGTGCTCACTGCCCGGCACCATAGAGCGTGATTGGTATTTGCCATTGAACACCAGAATTGGCAGGTCCACAACAGGAGCCCTGTACTTTTCACAGATGAGAGCAGGTTCACCCTGAGCACATGTGACAGACATGCAAGGGTCTGGAGAAGCCATGGGGAACGTTCTGCTGTCTGTAACATCGTTCAGCATGACTGTTTTGGTGGTGGGTCAGTGATGGTCTGGGTTTCCATATCCATGGAGGGATGCACAGACCTCTACAGGCTAGACAATGACACCCTGACTGCCATTAGGTATCGGGATGAAATCCTCGGACCCATTGTCAGACCCTACACTGGTGCAGTGGGTCCTGGGTTCCTCCTGGTGCACAACAATGCTCGGCCTCATGTGGCGAGAGTATGCAGGCAGTTCCTGGAGGATGCAGGAATTGATACCATTGAATGACCCCCCACGCTCACCTGACCTAAATCCAAAGGAACACTTCTGGGATATCATGTTTTGGTCCATTTAACGCCACCAGGTTGCACTTCAGACTGTCCAAGTAACTCTAGCGCAAGGTCTCTAACATCCACCAGCTCCGTTCATGTTGTCATGGAGGAGTGGAAGAGGACTCCAGTGGCAACCTGTGAAGCTCTGGTGAACTCCATGCCCAAGAGGGTTAAGGCAGTGCTGGAAAATAATGGTGGCCACACAACATATTGACACTTTGGGCCCAATTTGGACATTTTCACTTAGGGGTGGACTCACTTTTGTTGCCAGAGGTTTAGACATTAATGGCTGTGTGTTGAGTTATTTTGAGGGGACAGCAAATTTACATGTTATACAAGCTGTACACTGACTACGTCACATTGTAGCAAAGTGTCATTTCTTCAGTGTTGTCACATGAAAAGATATAACAAAATATTTACAAAAATGTGAGGGGTGGACTGACTTCTGAGAGATACTGTACATGCTGTGGCCACAATCCAGTGCTTCACAGTTGCTACAGATATTAAATAGCATATTGCATTTGGCAGGCATTACCACCACTGAACGCAACCCGGGCAAGTCTATGGGTCTTGCAACAGAGTGCAATACATCCAGGGCCGGGACAAGGGGTGGGAAGGAGGGGCACTATGGTATCATGTGAAGTAGGGGGGCACCACGATGGGATTGGGGGGAGAGGATTTGTGTTGGAAGGGGGAATTTGTGGGGCAGCAGGTGCTAAGAATTGTTCTAGGAGGGAAAATTTGGAGAGGCGCTAGGAGTGGTGATTTGGGGGGAGTTGTGTTGTGGAGGGGGGATGGGGGATGAGGATATGTGATAGGAGGTGGGATTTTGAGGGTTTGTACTAGAAAAGGTGATATGGTGGGGGGGGGGATTTGTGCTAGGAGGGATGATTGAGGGATATTTGTGCTAGGAGGGATGATTGAGGAATATTCGTGCTAGGAGGGGAAATTTTGGGGGTGGGGTTTGTGCTAGGATCTGGATTGGGGAAGAAGAATTTGTGCTGGGAGGGGGGATTTGGAGTGGGGAGGAGGATTTGTGCTAGGAGGGAGATTTTTTATTTTTTTGGGGTGGGGGGGATTGGTGCTGGGGGAATATGGGAAGAGAGATGATTCGAGCTAGTGGAGTGAGAGATAAAGACTTGTGCTGGGAGGGGGATTTCAACACTTGGGCAGATTTGTATTGGGAGGAGGGGGAATTTATGCTTAGCGGGTAAGCATGCAGATTGATACTTGATTTTTTTTTTGTTTGGGGGGGGGATTTTTGCTAGCACATAATTGCCATACATATTGGAGGGGGGGCGCAATGTGGCATGTTCGCCCTGGGCTCTAGATGACCTTGTTCCGGCACTGAATGCACAGGCTTGCTGTGCAATAGTATGGCAATTACAGAGTTAAATCAGGTGGTGAGGAGAACATCTTCCTACTGCCTATCTAGTGCCCTCTGAAAAGCGATCCAAACACAGATCACTCTTCATAGTGTACCTTTAAACAAGGCTATGGACCCTTCCCCTTCTGCCAGCCATTGGTCACCCAAGCACCAACTTGAATTTTGGGGAGTCAGGTATGGGAGTCACCTTCCCTTCCGTACTGGAATATACTGTTTTTTTTCCAGTAACAGCCCTAGGCTTTGTTTACTGAATTGTCTAGAAATGATGGAGGCGGGGATACTACCGCTGTGCTGGGGTCTATGAGCGCTTACATCCGTGCCCCCCCCCAGCATGAATATGAGCAGGCTTGTCAATTTACAAAAAATCTGTCATGACGGGGGGTTGCTTTTGATGAAAAGGAAAGTATAACTGCTTTAACCGTAGTAAGTGTGCCCGGAGTCGGGCTTTAGGCGGGGAGTAATAAAGCGCTGAGGTTTGGAGCGGAAACTGTTTGTAAAGTGTAATTATTGAATCCAGAATTCTCGCTGCAATGAGTATAACATATCTCCACCAGAACTGTAAATAAACAGCCATCTCGAGTCAGCGTGTGCGCCGACAGCTCACGGGTCAGATTCGCGGAAATCTCTCTTACACGACATGTTTGAGAACACGTTCGTGTGAACATCAAAAGGTAAACGATGGACCCAGCTGTGCCTGAGAATTTATGTATTTTACAGCCTTGCCTGGAGTTTTCTATTCCCCGCACCAAACATGAGATGAGAAAATGGCAATCACTCTGTTAGCAGTTTATATCAGGTGTGGAGCAAGTTTGGGGGATGATGCTAAATGGACTCCACATTCTAGGCATGTACTTAGGCTGCTCATGGACATGTGGCAGCCACATTAAATAGACCTGGTCTCCAACAGGCATTTGTGCTACTCCAAATCTCCACTGTTGAATTAAACTGAAATAAAAAGCAGCTTTACTTTTCAGAATCTCTTGATCTTTTATTTACTTGTATTCCCTCCCAGGCAAGGCAGAACTGTCAGATTGTAAGGCTGTCCTTTCTCCTGCCTAAACCCATTGCAACCCCATGAAAATGACTTTGAGCGCCAATCCAAGCGCCATTGCTTATACTCCAGTGATTCACTGAAGAATCTGGTACCGGCATCCACAGAGCCCATCCCAGCCCAATGAATGATTCTGAAACAAAGAGACACTGCACACCGGTCAGCTCATGCATCATGTTTGGAAACAGAACAACCTCAGCCCCTCCCAGGCTATGCCCGATCCATAGAGCTTAATCATATGACTGTGTGCTAGGGCAGGGTGAAATGCGTCCTGTGGGCAGGGTGAAATGCGTCCTGTGGGCAGGGTGAAATGCGTCCTGTGGGCAGGGTGAAATGCGTCCTATGGGCAGGGTGAAATGCGTCCTATGGGCAGGGTGAAATGCGTCCTGTGGGCAGGGTGAAATGCGTCCTATGGGCAGGGTGAAATGCGTCCTATGGGCAGGGTGAAATGCGTCCTGTGGGCAGGGTGAAATGCATCCTGTGGGAAGGGCGAAATGCGTCAGTTACATGGACAGGTAGGAGCCGAGGCTGCTGCCATTCTAGTTCCACACATATTACATGGGCTGATCAGTGTGTGGCATCTCTTTGTTTCTCTGTCATATTTTTGTTGAACAAAACGCATTGGGTAGAGTTTAGCGCAATGACATCACATAGTGTCAACTCAGCCTGAGCAGCAGCATCTTTTGTAAGTTGAGTTGGATTTTTTTTAATGGTTTATGAAAATCGATTTTAATAAAATATTCACTTAACAGGTGTGTAAATTGGTTTCCTCCTTCGCTCTCAAGCAGAATTTCCTCCCACTCCATCTCCAGCTCCGGGTGCCGGTGGCATAAGGAGCCGTCTACGCTCCAAGGCATAGAAATAAAAAATCAAACCACTGCAACCAATGGCTTCACATAGATTTCAGTTTATTAAAGCTGACAACCAAAGCAACAGTCCCTGTCAATGAGACCTCTCCTGCATTTCACCCGACAAGACTTAATTGTAGAGATAGTGATCCCTATCACTGAGTAAGCCCTGTTTGGTGAAATGCGTTGGAGGTGAGATCCCGTGGATGGGGACTGTTAATAAGGTTGTCAGCTTCAATAAACTGGGATCTGTGTGATGTCATCGGTGTACAGCGCTCTGCTTTTTTCTTTAACCTCCCTAGCGGTATGATTATTTCAGATTTTTGGTGCTGAAAGCGGTATATTTTTTTGCATGGAAGTAGTTTTTTTATTGTAGGCTGTAATTTTTAGGAATAACTCACTGAAATCTGTCCGAACAAGAGTCTATTAAACATCCCGGGTATGATAAAATTTGAAACACGAAATCATAAATTATAATTTAATAAATAATCATAAAAAATAATAATATAATAATAATAAATTTAATTCAAAAATATAATCAAACCAGAAACACTGAAATTTGAAATATAGCGCCAAGTACGCACATCATTGAGCAAAGTCGCAAAATCGTTTTCAGTGTCTGATGACGAATTTCCCCACAAATCATTATCACTCAATTCTGCAAGTGGTTCTGATTTACTATCGCTGTTCTCTAGCCGTCTAAAACCGCTTTTGACCTAAAGGGACACTTTTTGGACGCCATGGACTTTTCTCAGTTTCCAGGCAGAAAGAACAGACAAAATGCAGGCAGGGCACAGGACAAAGCACTCGGGACAAAATGTATGTGAAAAGGGTTGAAACAGCAATGTTTTGCTATGTAAAATTTGTTTGGAAAAAAATGAAATTTTTTAAAATTTTCAAATTTCCCGCCACCGCCGGCGCCCGTACGTCCCGACGTCACAGGGACCGGAACACAGGAGCCGGATGCCGGCATCTGCCGGAGGAGATGGCCGGGCACGCTGCAGGGGACACATCGCGGGAGCGAAGGACAAGGTAAGCTCTGCAGGGAATCCCTATGCAGCACCGCATGGTAAGCCCAAATGTAGCTCGGGGATACCGCTTTTGGCACTGACATTTTACCCCGAGCTACACTCGGGAATACCGCCAGGGAGGTTAACCACTTAAGCTCCGGTTTTACCCTCTTCATGCCCAGGCCATTTTTTGCTATATAGCACTGCCCTAATTTAACTGGTAATTGGGCTGGAATGCAACGAAAAATGAAATTTATGTCAGTTTGTACACACAAATAATCCTTTCTTTTGATGGTATTTGATCACCACTGGGTTTTTTATTTTTTAGTATATAAACAAAAAAGGACAAAAATTAAAAAAAAACCCATTATTTTCTACTTTCTGCTATAAAACATATCCAATGAAAAAAAATCAAATTACTTCATAAATTACATTACATGTATTTATTGTTACATGTCTTTGATAAAGAAAAAAAAATACTAATAAATGTATCTTAATTGGCTTGTGTGAAATTTAGAGCGTATACAAACTATGGTATATATGGTCCAATCAGTGACAAACTCATGTAGACTTCACCTTCCGCAACATCTCCAAGATACGGCCGTTCCTAACCCCAGAAACCACTAAGCAACTCATTCACTCCCTTGTTATATCACGCCTTGACTACTGTAACTCCCTCCTCATCGGCTTACCTCACCGCAGGCTATCCCTGCTTCAGTCTGTCTTGAATGCTGTGGCCAGACTCATCCACCTTACTAACCGCTCCGTATCCACCACCCCTCTCTGTCAATCCTTCCACAATCCCTCGATTGCCCAACGGATAAAATTCAAAATGCTAACATTGAAGTGTAAAGCTGTTCATAATACTGCCCCAAACTACATCACTGATCTGGTATCCAAATACCACCCAAAACGTACTCTCCGCTCCTCACAAGACCTCCTACTCTCTAGTTCCCTGGTCTCCTCCTCCCATGCCCATCTCCAGGACTTCTCCAGGGCTTCCCCCATCCTCTGGAACTCCCTACCCCAATCCATCAGACTATCACCTACTCTCCTCACTTTTAGGTGCACCCTGAAAACCTATCTCTTCAGGGAAGCCTACCCGGCCCTCAGCTGATTACTGAACTCCTCCACTCTTCCTACCACTCCATTACCCGCAGCTATTTTCTCCTGTACCACTCTCCCCTCCCTCCTAGATTGTAAGCTCCAAGGAGCAGGGCCCTCTAACCCCTTATGTATTGAATCATATTATTACTGTACTGTCTTGTGCACTGTCTCCCAATATAATGTACAGCAAACTATTTGCGCTATATAAATCCTGTATAATAATAATAATAATATATATTGGAATTATTTATTTATTTATACTAGTAATGGTGGTGATCAGCGACTTATGGTGGGACTGTGATAGTGCAGCAGGCACTGTACTAATGACACTGACTGGGAAGGGGTTAACATCTCAGGGTAATCAAGGGGTTAAGTTTGTCCCTAGCAATTGTTAATGTTTGTAATGTGTGCTGCTTTTAACTAAAAAGTCTGCTTCTTCTCCCTGCTTTTCAGGGAGAAGAAATAAAGAGATTGTACCCACTGTACAGAGCCCTGTGTTGTTGGTCAACACAGGGCTTTGGGCTGTGATTGGACACAGCAGGTCCTGGCCATGAATCATTGGTCAAGATCTGCTGACAATTGCCGTCGACAACCAGGAGATGGGCGGCGACATACAGGTATGTTGCTGTACCCGTAGGAGCTGCCCATGTGCAGTACAATGTGGGCGGGCGGTCCTAAAGAGGTTAATAAAACATTACTGCACTAATGGAGTTTTTTTTGTGCTTTACTGTTTTGGGGCAAATATCTGTACGATTTACCACTTGGGAGTACTGAAGTATCCAGTGTTCTTTACATCTGCTAAATGGCAGCTTGTGTATGTGTAGGTTGGGAAAGCACACGATTTTGTGCATGTTCTTGATAAGCAAAGATATGAACTTAGCCTAAAGCGTGTACCTGCTCTGTAGTACACCACATGGTAGTGCCATGCTTTGTGTAACAAAGCCAGTTTTTGGCTGCCTTGCATGTTAATGGGACATAATGTGCATGAATGCACACGTATTAATGCATCGCAAAGGGGTTAATGAGCCCTGGTTTAGGTTCACTCAGTACTCATTGCCCCAGCAATCCACAGCAATTCCAGTGTGTTAGTGACCTACTTATAACTCTGCTCCAAATTACATCACCAATCTTGTCTCCAAATATCACCCAAACCATCCTCCCATGACCTCCTGCTCTCTAGCTCCTTTGTTTCCTCCTCCCATGCTCATTTCAAGGACTTCTCCAGTGCCTCCCCCATCCTCTGGAACTCTCTACCCCAATCTATCTGACTATCGTAAGCTCCAAGGAGCAGGGCCCTCCTAATCCTCTTGTATTGAACTGTATCGTTGCAGTATTGTCTCCCTTTATATTGTAAAACGCTGAGCAAACTGTTGGCGCTATATAAATCCTGTATAATAATAATAGGAATATCTAAAGGTAAGTGAACTCAACATTTGCCAAGACAGGGTAAAAGGTCCTCCCTTACCACTTGTAATGCTTTGCCTGGAGCTGTACCACACCCAATACTGAAATACTTTTTATTTTTTTAATCTTGTATTTGTTTGCATTAAGTCTTGGTTGGTAAGCAGAGGCGATGGGAAGAAGTTGCATTACAATAGAGAGCTGCTGGGAGTTTTCACCTCTTCTAGACAACAGCCTGCTTCTCAGTAGGAAGGCAGAATTACACTGAGTACAGTGCTGTGAAATGCAATTGCAAATAGTTTATTTTTAATGTTAATATCCTTTTTTTAAAACAACAACAGCAGAATGTTTAGTGTTTTCTCAGCTAATTTCCCGATTCCAGATTGTGTTTGAATACATACATCCTTTAAGCAATGTTAACTGCAGCGGATTTAAAGAGACAGAGAACTGAAAGTCTTCACCGCCATTTAGATGATATGAAATCCACAACTTTGGTTTAGGGGATAGTCAAGTGGATGCAGGAGGCTTGAGACCACCCGGTGATGTTCCTTTCTAGTGTACTTTAATTGGTGGATCGATTGTGCAGATGGAGCGCTGGAGAAATAAGACGACAGTTCCCTTTATTTCTGCTATTCTCTTTTGCCTAGTTGAAAAATGTTTTGTTATTTATGTATTATAGGTACTTATATAAGGCCATATATATACTGTGTATATATATACAGGTATGTTCAAAATAATAGCAGTGTGTTGAAAAAAGGGAATAAAGCTCAAAATCCTTCTAATAGCTTTTATTTCCATACACACAAATGCATTGGGAACACGACACATTCTATTCCAAATCAAAACACGAAGAAAAATATGTCAAATTTGTGTTCCTCTAAAAAAATTGAAGAAAAGTGAACATTAGACTTCAAAAAAATAGCAGTGTTTGTATTCTTGTTTACAAACTCAAACATTCACTATATAAACTGAAAAATGTTTGAAGATTTTGCTTTCCTTTGAATCACTTAATGAATATTTAGTTGTATAAGCACTGTTTCTGAGAACTGCTGTACATCTGTGTTGCATGGAGTCAACCAACTTCTGGCCCCTGTGAACAGGTATTCCAGCCCAGGATGATTGGACTTCATTCCACAGTTCTTCTCTATTTCTTGGTTTTGCCTCAGAAACTGCATTTTTGATGTCACCCCACAAGTTTTCTATTGGATTAAGATCCGGGGATTGGGCCGGCCACTCCATAACGTCAATCTTGTTGGTCTGGAACCAAGATGTTGCACGTTTACTGGTGTGTTTGGGGTCGTTGTCTTGTTGGAACACCCATTTCAAGGGCATTTCCTCTTCAGCATAAGGCAGCATGACCTCTTCAAGTATTCTGATGTATTCAAACTGATCCATGATCCCTGGTATGCGATAAATAGGCCCAACACCGTAGTATGAGAAACATCCCCATATCATGATGCTTGCACCACCATGCTTCGCTGTCTTCACAGTGTACTGTGGCTTGAATTCAGTGTTTGGGGGTCGTCTGACAAACTGTCTCCGGCCACTAGACCCAAAAAGAACAATCTTACTTTCATCAGTCCACAAAATGTTGCACCATTTCTCTTTAGGCCAGTCAATGTGCTCTTTGGCAAATTGTAACCTCTTCCGCATGTCTTTCTTTCAACAGTGGGACTTTGCGGGGGCTTCTTGCAGATAGCTTGGCTTCACATAGGCGTCTTCTAATTGTAACAGTACTCACAGGTAACTTTACACCTTCTTTGATCTTCCTGGAGCTGATTGTTGGCTGAGTCCTTGCCATTTTGGCCATTCTTCTATCCATTCAAATGGTAGTTTTTCGCTTTCTTCCACGTCTTTCAGGTTTTGGTTGCCATTTTAAAGCATTTGTGATCATTTTAGCTGAGCAGCCTATCATTTTCTGCACTTCTTTATATGTTTTCCCCTCTCCAATCAACTTTTTAATCAAGGTACGCTGTTCTTCTGAACAATGTCTGGAACGACCCATTTTCTGCAGAATTTCAGAGAGAAATGCACTGTAACCAGCATGTACAACATTTGCTGCCTTCCTTCCCTAAATATGGGCAATAATTGCCACCTGTTTTTCAAAGAATGAATGACCTCACTAATAGAACTCCACACTGCTATTATTTTGAACATGCCCCTTTCAATTAGTGATTCAATTACACAGAATCAGCAGCCTGCATGTCATGACTGTTGGGTCTGTTGGATTTCTATTACTCTACTACACCTGCTAGTAAATTATTTGCCATGTAGAAATATCATTTCTACTAAAAACAGTGATTGATCAGGTTAGTGATGTCTGACTGCTATTATTTTGAACACAACTGTATATACTGTATATATATATATATATATATATATCTCTTTCTATCTATCATTCAGTCATATCCGACCCTTGGCGATTGCATGGACCGTCACTCGTAAGCGACTTTGTCCATGAATTCTCTTAGCAATTATTTTACAGGGTAGGTTGCCAGGTCTTTCCCCAACCCCTACTATGCAGGAAATCCCACATGGCCAGGGATGATATATATATATATATATATATATATATATATATTGTGGCAGTGCGGTATCCTGCCACGGTGGAAATCATGATGGAGACCCAGGATTCTCAACCATGCAGGTTGAGGGGCTCCAGGCAGTTCTCATAATGCAGAGGAAACGGGTTTATAAGTTTCCTCTTTGGTTTGTAAAGCCTGTTTTGGGACCTGTTGCCTGGAGATTTCTAAGAGATTTGGGAGGGATGAAATCTCCAATCCTGGGCCCATATTTTGGGAGCAGCCAGTGTGCTGATTGCACAGGTGTGTGCAGGCCTTTTTGTGGAGGCCAGGCCATGAGTCTGAGCTCCCCCCCGGCAGTTAGGAGGACTCCACCCAGGCAGACGGGAGGTCTCTGCCGTGGAGTCAGGTGGGCTACACCTAGGAGAGGTGGAATCCGGACTAGCTGTGTGCTAGTGCCATACTTTGGGAAGAGTCTGCAGGAGGCAGACTTAAAACTGCGTACAAGCCAGGAGGCTGAATACTGTTCATTTGAATTCGTGTGATGGTGGATACCCCTGCGTGGGAAACCTTTATGTTATTGAACTGACATTTAAATAAAAGTGGGCAAACAGGCCCTTAAAAAATAAGCGAGTTGCCGTGTGCTTTGAAGAATCTCTACCACTTGAAGCGAGGTCCCAAGTATGGTGGAGGATGCGGGCATAATTGGAGATCCCTGCAAAAGTAAGTTCATCAGTTATATGAACTGTGTTTCTGTGCAATGGACAGCACAATTTGGTGTGTGTGCAGGTGAGGAGAACCTGCCTTAAAGAGACAGTGCTTCATTTCTTGATGCTGGACTGTGCAAAAGTGTTGTGAAGTGACTGTGAAGATGGGGCGGTCAAAGCAAAGAAAAGAAGAAAGATTTGCGGAAATGAGAGACAGAGCCCTATGGCTGGAGAGGTTGTTATCACCAGAACGAGCCCCATACATGGATGAACAAAGTTTGCCAAAGTGGGAAGTGCATGTTGCTGCTGGCAACACTGGTGAAAGGAGACCAGCTATGAATGTGCAGAGTCCTAAGCTGGAAAAAGGCTGCAAGGTGGGGAGCCTGGACAAGACACGCTGGCAAGAGCGATGCTTGCGGTGCAGGGAGTGGGGGCACACTGTCTCTAAATGCCCTTTGTCTCAGCCTCCATTGCAAAGTTGCATATCAAAGCAAAGGACTGCATCTGTGTTAGGCAAGCCGGCTCTGAGTGCAAGGAAGGAGCGACAGCCTGACCACAAGTTTGAGAAGAATGTGGTTGCCCATAGCAACACATGTGACTTCAGGCCTGCGGACCCTGTAAGAGGAGTGTCGTCTGCAGAGGATTGTGACAACGCAGAAATGAGAGTTCAGCGTATCTGGAGGAACCCACAATGTTCAGCTGGGAGAGTGCCATCTCCCATAGCAACAGGAGAAAGCTTGGCAACCAGGAGAAGGGGCTACAAGGGAGATTTCTTTCCGTATCCCAAGAAGGTTATCGGTGGAACCATACCCTGCCTGGAATGTGGTCAGTTTGGGCATGGTATCTTTACCTGCCCCAGATTATGGAATACCACTGATGAGGGTGCTACTGAGCAAAAGGCTTCATCTGCAAGCCCAGATTCATTTTTAAAAATGTTGGCAGCTACCCCTAGCAACAGGGATCTTGTGTTACCTGCAGGGGGTGTAAGTTGGTCCGGAATGGCTGCAGTGTTGCACCGTGACCACTTGGGGAAGTCAGCCTGTGGAGAAACCACAGAGGAGAGACAACGCACTCAAGTGAAGGCTATGACACCTGCTGCAGGAAATGGTAAGACTGTTTCAGTTTGTGGGACTGATTCCAAGGAAGTGAGAGTGTGTCCTTCAGGGAGTTCCACAAGACAGATGGACATGGACTGGCTGCTGTGTGCTACCCTGAGTAGTGGGGAGGCACAGGGAGAAGCCCAACGATTAGGACTAAATATGGAAAAGGACATGGGGACTCTGCATGTGCCTGCTATAATCCAGCAGATGGCTGGGGAAGGTAAACTAGGGGTGACCAAAACTGTCATGGCACCGTGTTCCCTAGTGCCAGGTGCTGCAGAGATGCCCAGGGAAACCTCCCAGGAGCCCGCAGTGACGGAGCAGAGGATTTCCCAGGTCAGCTATGGAGCTGCAGTCATGTCTATAGGTAATGAGAATGCTGATGGTCATGCCAACAAAAGTGTTACTGTTGGTAAATGTAAGGTTACGGTTGGTGATGGGCTAGCACAGCTCACTAAGGATAACAGTGTTGATGTGAATATGATTGAAGATATGTTGTTGCCCTTGGCAACAGTATCCAAGGCTGCAAAGGTGTCCATGGAAACTTCCTGGGAGCTCTGTGTGTTGGAGCCAGAGGTTGCCTGGGACAACTATGTTGCTGCTCTGGACAAGAGAGTACTTGACACAAATGATGATTTAAATGCTAAAACTGAAATTTTTGAAAATGCTCATGGTGATAATGGGTTAACTGAGTCTGTCAGTACTGACAATATGTATGGAAGTGTTCCTGAGGTGAATGAAGCGCCATCAGAGTACGGTGGTGAAGGTGTGGTATTGCAACCTGTTGAGGTTAAAAATTTAGTGCCACAGTTTTGGTTGAACAAAAGTGATATATGTGATGTGTCTGCTGAGCCACTCTGTCCTGTGTCTCCTCCGGCAGTTGGTGCGGTACTGCGTAGTACCTCTGATTGGAGCGCAGAGAAAGTAGACTGGGACAGATGGGCTGAAAACCTGTTGGCTTTGTTGAAAGGGACCTCTGTTTCCAACAGTGGAGTGGACACGACTTCTGCTGTGCTAAATGGAGGGACTGCAGAGCGGCTTATAGACAAGGGCACACTTGCTGTTGCTGCAGATGATCTCCCTCCCGATATGGACGGGCCAAGTGAGATTGAGCACATAGCAGAGATCGTGCCCACAAACCACAAAGGATCCAGTGGTGTGGGAATGAATAGCGTGATCCCAAATGAGCCCGTGTTGGTGGAAGTGTCAGATGGCACACGTCAAGTGATTGGGGTCAGTAAACCAAATGTAGAATTATGTTATGATGGTCAGGTGTCAGGACAGTTGCTGGAAGAGGTACATGTGCCAGTGGAGCTGGTGGATAGCGACGTTGCCATGGGAGACAACCACTCCACGCTGTGCACTTGGTCTCCAGACACTGCCCTGCCAAACGTTGAAATTAATTCTGACAAAGGTGTGGATGTTTCTGACCATGAGGAAAAATGCAAGGCCCTTATAAATGTTGTTTATGATGATGATTTGGAAAAGTGCGAGGCACTGGTAAATGGTGATCATTTAGTTTCTGTGGGTGACCATAAACCTTATGATGGACCTGAAGGTCAAGTGGACATGTGTGCTGATAACCCTGAAACATGTGATGTGGTGGGTAATGATGTGGTAGACACAGCTGAGCTAAAAGCTGCAGTTGAATTAGGCCCCCTACAGGTTCAGGAGGGTACTCTGGGAAGAGAAACTTTAAATGGCTTATCTGCCCAGAGGGAAAACTTTAAGGAAGTGGATTATTTAAAGAGGTCCCCTGACATAAAAGCATCTGAAGGGCAAGGCAATTGGGCTGTCCTTCAGAAGGAGAGTAGGACATTGTCATCTGAGAATGTCAGTGACAAAAGGAAGTGTGCAGTGTACGGGGGGAAACCAACCGAGCTAGGTTTTGTCAGCAAGAAGATGCCTGTACATAGAATGCAGAGAGGGTCTAAGGTAACCCCAATAAAAGAGCCCGCACTTTTTGTGTGTAAAAGCGTGACCCCTTCAAAGGTAAAGGGAAACCGGCGGTTGAGAGTGCAGTGTAGCTGCAATGTTATCAGACACTTAAAACTCAGGCGTCAACCTCATCCTCAGAAAGGTACCAAGTTTTGGAAGTTCCTTAATGGGAAGGTGACTTGGGTGGCCCCAAGGAAAATAGAGCGGCAACGCTTTTGGAAGCGTACCCGTAAAAAGGCACAGTGTCTTTATAGGGCCCAAGTCCGTGTGCTAGGAGAACATGGGGAAAGTTGCCTCATAAGACAGGAAGGAAAGTTTCCCTTTGAAAGCAATGTCAGTCAGGAATGGGCTCATATGGGTGAATGCTGGCACAGAGGTGCCAAATTAAAGAGTTTGGGTGTGTGTGTTCTGCCCCCTACGGGATCAAAACAAAGGGGGGGGATATGTGGCAGTGCGGTATCCTGCCACGGTGGAAATCATGATGGAGACCCAGGATTCTCAACCATGCAGGTTGAGGGGCTCCAGGCAGTTCTCATAATGCAGAGGAAACGGGTTTATAAGTTTCCTCTTTGGTTTGTAAAGCCTGTTTTGGGACCTGTTGCCTGGAGATTTCTAAGAGATTTGGGAGGGATGAAATCTCCAATCCTGGGCCCATATTTTGGGAGCAGCCAGTGTGCTGATTGCACAGGTGTGTGCAGGCCTTTTTGTGGAGGCCAGGCCATGAGTCTGAGCTCCACCCCGGCAGTTAGGAGGACTCCACCCAGGCAGACGGGAGGTCTCTGCCGTGGAGTCAGGTGGGCTACACCTAGGAGAGGTGGAATCCGGACTAGCTGTCTGCTAGTGCCATACTTTGGGAAGAGTCTGCAGGAGGCAGACTTAAAACTGCGTACAAGCCAGGAGGCTGAATACTGTTCATTTGAATTCGTGTGATGGTGGATACCCCTGCGTGGGAAACCTTTATGTTATTGAACTGACATTTAAATAAAAGTGGGCAAACAGGCCCTTAAAAAATAAGCGAGTTGCCGTGTGCTTTGAAGAATCTCTACCACTTGAAGCGAGGTCCCACAATATATATATATATACACACACACTTTATTGTCAAAAGTATTGGAACACCCCTCCAGATCATTGGATTCAGGTGTTGCAATCACCTCCATGTCCACAGGTGCATAAGATCAAGCACCTAGGGATGCAGACTGCTTCTACAAACATTTGTGAAAGAATGGGACGCTCTCAGGAGCTCAGTGAATTCAAGTGTGGTATCGTGATAGGTTGCCACCTGTGCAAGAAGTCCATCCATGAAATTTTCTTGCTACTAAATTTTCCACGGTCAACTGTTAGTGGTATTGAAACAAAGTGGAAGCAACTGGGAACAACAGCAACTCAGCCTCCAAGTGGTGGGCCACGTAAAATGGCAGAGAGGGGTCAGCGCATGCTGAAGCGCACAGTGCGCAGACGTCGCCAACTGTATGCAGAGTCAGTAGCTAAAGACCTCCAAGGTTCATGAGGACTTCAGATTAGCACAACAACAGTGCATAGAGAGCTTGATGGAATGGGTTTCCATGGCCGAGCAGCTGCATCCAAGCCTTACATAAACCAAATGCAATGCAAAGCGGCAGATGCAGTAGTGTAAAGCACACCGCCACTGGACTCTAGAGCAGTGGAGATGTGTTCTCTGGATTGACGAATCATGCTTCACTGTCTGCTAATCTGATGGACATATCTGGATTTGGCAGTTGCCAGGAGAATGGCACTTGCCTGAGTTCATTGTGCCAAGTGTAAAGTTTGGTGGAGGGGGGATTATGGTGTGGGTTTGTTTTTTAGAGGTTGGGCTTGGCCCCTTAGTTCCAGTGAAGGGACATCTTAAGGCGTCAGCTTACCAAGACATTTTGGACAATTTCATGCTCCCAACTTTGTGGGAACAGTTTGGGGATGACCCCTTCCTGTTCCAACATGACTACGCACCAGTGCACAAAACAAGGTCCATAAAGACATGGATGAGCGAGTTTGGGGTGGAGGAACTTGACTGGCCTTAACAGTCCTGACCTCAACTCGATAGAATGCCTTTGGGATGAATTAGAGCAGAGACTGTGAGCCAGGCCTTCTCGTCCGCCATCAGTGCCTGACCTCACAAATGCGCTTCTGGAAGAATGGTCCAACCTTCCCATAGACACACTCCTAAACCTTGTGGACGGTCTTCCCAGAAGAGTCGAAGCTCGTATAGCTGCAATGGGTGGGCCAACTCAATATTGAACCCTACGGACTAAGACTGGGACGCCCTTCAAGTTCATGTGTGAGTAAAGGCAGGCATCCCAATACTTTTGGCAATATAGTGTATATATATACAGTCATGGCCGAAATTGTTGGCACCCTTGATATTTTTCCTGAAAATCAAGTATTTCACACAAAAAAGGTATTGCATTAACACATGTTTTGCTATACACATGTTTATTCCCTTTGTATGTATTGGAACAAATATAAAACAGAGGCAGAAAAGCAAATATGACATAATGTCACACAAAACCCCAAAAATGGGCTGGACAAAAGTATTGGCACCCTTAACTTAATATTTGGTTGCACACCCTTTGGAAAACATAACTGAAATCAGTCGCTTCCTATAACCATCAATAAGCTTCTGACACCTCTCACCCGGAATTTTGGACCACTCTTCCTTTGCAAACAGCTCCAGGTCTCTCTTATTGGAAGGACACCTTTTCCCAACAGCAATTTTAAGATCTCTCCACAGGTGTTCAATGGGATTTAGATCTGGGCTCATTGCTGGCCACTTCAGAACTCTCCAGCGCTTCTTTGCCATCCATTTCTGAGTGCTTTTTGACGTATGTTTGGGGTCATTGTCCTGCTGGAAGACCCAGGATCTTGGACGCAAACCCAGCTTTCTGACACTGGGCCCTACAGTGCGACCCAAAATCCTTTGGTAATCCTCAGATTTCATGATGCCTTGCACACAGTCAAGGCACCCAGTGCCAGAGGCAGCAAAACAACCCCAAAACATCATTGAACCTCCACCATATTTTACCGTAGGTACTGTGTTTTGTTCTTTGTAGGCCTCATTCCGTTTTCGGTAAACAGTAGAATGATGTGCTTTACCGAAAAGCTCTATCTTGGTCTCATCTGTCCACAAGACGTTTTCCCAGAAGGCTTTTGGCTTACTCAAGTACATTTTGGCAAACTGTAGTCTTGCTTTTTTATGTCTCTGTGTCAGCAGTGGGGTCCTCCTGGGTCTCCTGCCATAGCGTTTCATTTCATTTAAATGTCGACGGATAGTTCGCGCTGACACTGATGCTCCCTGAGCCTGCAGGACAGCTTGAATGTCTTTGGAACATGTTTGGGGCTGCTTATCCACCATCCGGACTATTCTGCGTTGCAATCTTTCATCAATTTTCCTCATCCGTCCACGACCAGGGAGATTAGCTACAGTGCCATGGGTTGCAAACTTCTTGATAATGTTGCGCACTGTGGACAAAGGCAAATCTAGTTCTCTGGAGATGGACTTGTAACCTTGAGATTGTTGATATTTTGCCACAATTTTGGTTCTCAGGTCCTCAGACAGTTCTCGTCTCCTCTTTCTGTTGTCCATGCTTAGTGTGGCACAGACAGACACACAATGCAAAGGTTAAGTGAACGTCTCTCCTTTTTATCTGCTTTCAGGTGTGATTTCTATATTGCCCACACCTGTTACTTGCCCCAGGTGAGTTTACAGGAGCATCACATGCTTGTAACATTCTTATTTATCCGCAGTTGTGAAAGGGTGCCAATACTTTTGTCCAGCCCATTTTTGGAGGTTTGTGTGACATTATGTCGAATTTGCTTTCTTTCCTCCCTTTTTTTGTTTTGTCCCAATACACACAAAGGGAATAAACATGTGTATAGCAAAACATGTGTTAATGCAATACGTTTCGTGAGAAATACATGATTTCCTGGAGAAATATCAAGGGTGCCAACAATTTCGGCCATGACTGTATATACTGTATATATATATACAGTATATTGATTTATAATCAATATATATATATATATTCGATTAACACAGAGCTTTACATTCTGTATATATTGTACATTCACATCAGTCCCTGCCCTCAAGGAGATTGCAATCTACAGTCCCTAACTCACATACATACAGTTGTGCTCAAAGGTTTGCATCCCCTCAGTTAATTTGTAATATACATTATGTAACATATTTAAAGAAAACATGAGTGACCAAGCAAAACACATTTCTTTTATTTCTGATGGGATTCTTATTCAACTGTAGGTCATAACAGAATGGCACAATGATAAAACAAAGTACAACAAGTAAACAAATGAAATGCCTCCTGTTCAAAACTCTGCATCCCCTTAGTTCTTAATATTGTGTATTGCCCCCTTCAGCGTCAATGACAGCATGCAGTCTTTTATAGTAGTTGTTTATGAGGCCCGAAATTCTTTTTTTAGAGATACCATATCTCTATTTTGGTCTTGTCACTCCAGATTACAGTGTGCCAGAAGCTGTGATACACGTCAAGGTGTTGCATATTGTAATAGGGATTTTTTGTGGCATTGGCGCAGTAAAGACTTCTTTCTGGCAACTCAACCATGCCGCTCAATTTTGTTAAAATATTGTCGCATTGTGCTTCTTAAAACAACCACACTGTCTTTTTCCAGAGCAGCCTGTATTTCTTATGAGGTTTCTTATGTGAGCACTAACAAACTCATTGACTATTTATACACAGACACTAACTGCAATTTAAAAAGCCACAGATGTGAAAATTAATCTTTAATTGCCATTTTACCTGTGTGCATCGCCTTGTGTCTGCACCAAGGCCAAACATTCTAAGGGATGGAAACTTTCAATCAGGACCTCTTGGGTGATTTCTGTTATCACCCAAAACAACAAACAGGAGCCAAACAACTATGTGATTAAAAAATGCCTTCATATGATCACAATTCCTAAATATAATACATTTTTTTGGCATGATCAGTCATATTTTCAATTTCAGTGCCAAAGTTTCATGATTTTTGTCGGGGTATGCAAACTCTTGAGCACAACTGTACATACACATACTAGGGCCAATTTAGACAGGAGACAATTAACCTACCAACATGTCTTTGGAGTGTGGGAGGAAACTGGAGCACCGGGAGGAAACCCACACAGGCAGAGGGAGAACATGCCAACTGGTTGTGATTCAAACCAAAGATCCTAGTGCTAATCAGGGGTGTATTTACCACAAAGCAAACAAGGCACTTGCCTAGGGCGGCATTTTTCATGGGGGCAGCACCTCCCCCCAGAAGAAGGGATGAAAGAAGAGACAAGCGCACCATGGGAACCAGGTGGGATCCGAGAGAGGCTGCGGGCAGCTTGATGCTGTATGTAGTGCCTAGCTCTCGTTCCCGGGGATGTGTGGAGCTGTGAAGATGAGTGTCTATCGCCGGGGGGGGTAGTGGAAGGCTCTCCCGAGTGGGGGCAGAGGTGTCAGAGTTGGTCAATGTCAGGCTCTCTCCGTGGGAGGGGGAAGGGGAGGTTGTGTTGGTCGGTGTCCATGGGGGCAGACGATTTTTGTGTTGCCTAGGGCAGCACAAAACCTAAATACACCACTGGTGCTAACCACTAAGCCACCGTGCTGCCCTTTAATATGTACAAAAGGCCCCATTCACAGTATGATGCACAACAGCGGATGTCGTGTTTTGCACATTTTCTGTGCATTTCTGCACTACAAACACAGGGAAGCACATTCATTTCAATAGACTTCCCTAGACTCGACAAATGCACCAAAGTAGCTCATGTAGCTTTTTTTTAGCCTTGAGCTTGTCGCAAGGTTTGCTGCACACTTGCAGCATTTGAGGTGCCATTAACAATGGATGGCACTGCAAGCCCAACAGGCAGTTTCATGCGTTTCATAAACGCAAGAAAAAATGCTCAATTTTGTGCATATTCACAAAATGCTTAGATGTGAACAGGGTCTTTGCTAACACAGTTCCACTTCTTACGGTGTATGGTGGTGTACATACCAAATAGAAAAAAAGTAGACTGAAAGTGCTCGATGTCTGGAGGACTGGATTTACTAAAGGAATAACGCAAGTTCAGTTGGAATTTTCACCTTAGTGCATAAGGTGAAAATTTAATTTGTGCAGCATGCCCAGTCATGCAAAGGGAAAGTTACGAAAACTGTTTTTTCTGGTATATTATTGTGTGATTGAAGTAAGCACAACACATTGTTCCTGGTACAATTCACTTAGTGAGTGGCTCTGTTGGCCCCCTCCCTCCTGACACTGAAAAATAGGTGGGTGGCAGCCAAACAGCAGCTGCATCCAATTAGATGCAACCTCTGTTTGAGTTTTCTGACTGCCATACAACCATCCCAATAACCCAGCAGATGGATTCATCCATCCGTACTGTATAGCATAGCTGGCAGAACCTCTTAGTTTTTTTTATTGTTGTTCAGCCCAAAGGCCAGTTTAAAGAATGACTAAACGCAAAATGTTTTCTTTTATTTTTAATAGAGTACAGAGGAATTAGAACATCTGTCGGCTGTTTATTACAGTCTGTGTCCCCGTTAGGGAGATTTACCCTCTCTATTTGTCCTGTCTACCTTTTTTACCAGAATTTTGGGTTGTCATCAGAACAGGAATAGAGGAGAAGTCATCCAATGTGGACACTAGTTCTGTTGACCCTGGTGACATCAGGGATTCCATAACTTTAAGGGGAATTTCCTCTAACTTCCCATTTTGGCTACAAGACAGGAAGTGAAGGGAAATCACCCCAATGAGACACAGCAAAAAATAAAACTGGAAGGAGTTCACTCTGCCCAACCCTATCCAAAATTAAATACATTTTTTCTATAGTTTTTCTTTAAGAGAATTTTTACTTTGCAAAAATAAATTTTGTTATAGCTTAGAGCAGTGGTGGCGAACCCATGACACGCAGAGCCCTTTCTGTCAGCACGTGAGCCAAGTCACCCCAGCAGTGCCCTAGCAGCCAGGCATTGGATAGTAGCGCATATAGGGGCCATGTGCATGCTTGGAAAGGAGTAGCCGCGACCCATTAGCCGCGACACGTCCGAGCTTTCGCATGGCCGGTCAGTGCGATGCCAAGGATATATATATTGGACTGGCTGTGAGTTTTAATACATTCATTTTTATTAACACAAGATTTTAGCTTGTGCAGATAGTCAGTGGAACTTTGCCCTCTTGTGCAGATAGTCAGTGGAACTTTGCCCTCTTGTGCAGATAGTCAGTGGAACTTTGCCCCCTTGTGCAGGTAGTCAGTGGAACTTTGCCCCCTTTTTTTAGTGGTCACTGGAACGTTGCCCACTTGTTCTGGTGGTCAGTGGAACTTTACCCACTTGTTCTGGTGGTCAGTGAAACTTTGCTCCCTTTTTCTGGTGGTCATTGGAACTTTGCCCCCTTGTGCTGGTGGTCATTGGAACTTTGCTCCCTTTTTCTGGTGGGCATTGGAACTTTGCTCCCTTTTTCTGGTGGTCATTGGAACTTTGCTCCCTTTTTCTGGTGGTCAGTGAAACTTTTTCTCCCTTTTTCTGGTGGTCATTGGAACTTTGCCCCCTTGTGCTGGTGGTCAGTGGAATTTTGCCCCCTTGTGCTGGTATATATATATATATATATATAGATATATATATATATATATATAGTATGTTTTTAGCATATCTGCTGACACTGTGTATTTCTACTCATCTATTGTATATCCATTAGAAACAGTGTTAGGACTCAAATTGATAGGCATTGTTTCCTGCATTTTAAGTATAAGTTGTATAATTATATTTTATAGATAACTGTGTTATTATTAATCAGAATTTATATACAACCAACAGTTTGCACAGCGCATTACTATGTAAAGGGGGACAGTACAATTACAATACAGTTCAATATAAAAGGAATAGAAGGGCCTTGCTCATGGAGCGTACAATCTAAAGAGAGAGGGAGGTGGTACAAAGGGTAATAGCTGCGGGGATGATCTGTTCATATATGTACTGTATATGTATATGTATATATATATATATATATATATATATGTGTGTGTATTTTTTCTGGGCTTTTTCTGTAATGACTGGCGTATTACAAGCATTGACAAGGGGCAAGAAATGCTATATAGAAGAGAGAATACGAGGCCTACAGAAAAGATAATGCAAGTCGTCACACTAATGTCCCTGTCACTTAATGGAAATGACAGCATTCATCTTCTATTCCCCAGTCAATGGGGATTTACCGCTCCTTCTCCACAGGGCTATTGATATTATTACAGCTCATAGCTCTCAGGGTCCTGAAGAGGCACAGTGAAAATGTAGCCACTGGGGCTTCTTTTTCTTGCAGACGTTAAACTGTGACACAGGCAGAAGTTATGGTGCTGCAATATCTGTATGTTGCTATCTAGACTCCGGGGTCGACGGGATTTGCAGATACAATCTGATGCTGTGTTTGAAATGTCTGCTACACTAAACTTCAATAAAGCCACCATGGAGACTGAGGTAGGTGAGATACCGATACTATATAATCCTCTTTATTTTTCCATTTTTATTTTCCCAGGATCCACCTCCCTCCTCGTATAACTGTCTGATGGAATGGAAATAAGAAGAAGCTGCTGCATTCTAATGGATCGCTTAGTTTGTACTGTGTGTGTTTGTAGCTGGAAATCATATCTCTAGAGCGTAGATGTGTTATGGGAGGACAGGAGGAGACGGTGATATAATATGGCACCCGCCAGATGTAATGTGTTATCGGATGGAGATGGAGGGTCAGGGAAGACACTCACACAGGCTCGTGTGCCTTAGGATTTCTTGATGGGTGACAGGTATTTCCTGAGACCTTCTGGGAATATGTCCAAGCCAAATGGTGACGTATTTCATGGAAGCCAAGCAAAATTTGCAATCTATCTTTGCAAACTTGTTCTCTTTTTTATTACAGAAAATTCTCCTCCAACTGGATCTCATTTGGGCAGCAACAACCAAAAAGTTGTTTCAAGAGGAAGTCATAAACGGGGAACAGAGGGAACAGAGTAGGAGTCCTTAGCAAGATTATAATATGTTAATGGCTAAGCACCCTGAAGAAAAAAGATTGCCCTACCTTTGCTTGCATTGGTCCTTCTACTATAACAATTAATTAATAGTTTGTAATGTGGCAACATTTCGGCAAAATCTGGATTGTTTGGCCTGAACTGGGCCATGAAATAGTAGGGGCCTTTAATTCCCTCCCATTCCTTCCCCTCCTAAAAGTATGTCGGCTTCTGTCTAACATTTTCAGATAAATTGATTTTCTTTAGAATTTTCCTCTTCATATCATAATACTCTACATTCCTTTTATATTTTTAAAGACTACCTTTTACTTTTGGGCAGCCTCTTTGACCCTAGATTTCACTTTGACCCCACTTTACACCCCAGAGTCCACAAATTGTAACAACTCTATATAA
Source organism: Staurois parvus (assembly GCF_062004578.1). NCBI lineage: Eukaryota > Metazoa > Chordata > Amphibia > Anura > Ranidae > Staurois > Staurois parvus. Next base: position 2,139,054 of record NW_028318143.1, read on the forward strand.
GGGCAAATTACTTGGGACATTCTGGGGAACCTCTTCCATTTCTCTCCCACCTCTCTGTAATTGGTATTTCTGGGTATGGAGGAACATGTGATATTTCCCTGTGCTAACTGGTGCTGTGACATGGGTAATCCACTGACCTGTGAAAGCTACAGTTCAGATAAGACATAGCTTACACAGGACTTTCCTTTACTCCCAGCAACTGAACTGTAATCATTAGGAGACTGAAAACTAGGTAAGTATATGCATCTGGGGGAGGCTAAGTTAAAGTCTACTATCTTGCCCTACATGGGCAAATCTCAGGGTTACTTTAAAAGACTGTCAGTGTCTATCCTTGCCTCAGACATCCCCTTAGACCAGTCGCTAAGTAATTTCAGGTGGCATGTACTTGGTGGAGACCGTGTTGACAAGAAGCCTTCTCTTACACCTCAGGTCTGATGTCCCCTGGAGTTGGTGACAGGGTGGCACCTACCTGGTGGAAACTGAGTTGACAAGAGAGCTTCACTTACACCTCAGGTCTGATGTCCCCTGGAGTTGGTGACGGGGTGGCACCTACCTGGTAGAAGCTGAGTTGACAAGAGAGCTTCTCTTACACCTCAGGTCTGATGTCCCCTGGAGTTGGTGACGGGGTGGCACATACCTGGTGGAAGCTGAGTTGATGAGAGAGTTTCTCTTACATCTCATGTCTGATATCCCCTGGAGTTGGTGACAGGGCATGAGTTGAAGTCAGCAAAAGCTAGGCAGAGGTAAAAACTTGGAGAGTAGAATGAAATTTAAAGACATAAAAGTTACGAAAACAGCAGTTACAAAGTGACGTCAGGATACAGGCCAAGGTCAGTAGTGGGAGAGCACAAATGGAATTAGGAGGCAAGCCAGATCAACAGAAGAACAGAAGTAACAGGTCAGCTCACAAGTCACAGGAAGAGTTGATGCCCAATCAGCAACTTTCCTAGGTAGTGTTGAACTTTGAATAGGGTATTTGCGCCAAATGTGCACTCTTACTACTGCTCATGCTCACACACATGCTATGCTCTGTGTCTGTAGCTGTGATACTGGGGGTTGGACCACAGGCTTCAATATGCACCCAAGCAGGTCTTTGGGCAGGACTATGTGTCTGACCATCTTGACACAAATTCAGTTCACCAGCACACTGACTGAAAAAGGGACTAAGAAGGAGTTAAGTCTAGCTGACTGGGAAGTGCATGGGCTTGCAAGACACGTAAGCATGTATTACAAATCCAGCATCATTTTCAGGAGGTGGTAATAGCATCCATCAACACTGGATGGGATCCTTAACTGTGACAGATTACAGCCCTGACACGTTTCCTTTAAATATTTAAATTAATCTGTTGTATACCTTTAATACAGCACAGTTGCTAAATTCTAACCACCGACCAGATCAGTTCTCATATTTACAGTAGTTGATATCAGATACAAGCTCTATTTTTAACTGCGTACTGTCATAAGCCATTTGTCAGCCCAGTCACTTGTGTTTTAGCCGAACGTGGTTTGTAGCCAGGATGTATTTTGATGCTTTGGAAACACACTGTAGGTCACCGAGATTATGTGTAGCCCGAGGACAGGGGAGAGGTTATAGCTGGCTGGGAGCTACTTGTATGATCTCTCACAGGTAATTCTCTTCCTTATCTTTAGGGGTCATCTAAAAGTGAGATTCTCATCTCAAAGCCCTCCCTACATATTGCTCTAATTATCTGAAACCTGCCTGACATGCAAGATGCATCAGATGGGCCTTTCAAAGAGAGACAACAGCTAGGTGACTTCAGGATTTGGCCTCGTAGCCTTGCAGAACCTGTCCGTCACTACTTAGCAGTAGACTGTTCTCAGGGAAGACATCGATGTTGTGCCTGGACTTTTAATCTAACTTAAAAGTGAGCTCTAAGTCATTGAACTCATTTTTTCATGTAATTGAGATTCCTGTTTCATCTTTTTTCAATGTATTCTGTGAAAATGACGGCTATATTAATTCTTCCAAGCCTTATCTGATTGAAGAGTGTTAGTACGACAATGGCATTGACATCAAAGAAAACATATGGTTTCTAGCATTAAATTGTTTTTAGAGATACAACAAACATGGTGGAGTCCATTAAAAAACATTTTTCAACAAAAAAGGAGCCAAATCATATATTGGGCCAGGATGCATATAACCTGGTCCTTGTGTGTCAACCATTTCTTCCACATCTTCATTGTTTTATTTTTACTATAAAGGTTTTAACTTATTAGAGACGTATCCCACCCACAAAATGTGTTTTTTTATAAAGCTGAACTCTAGGGGGATATAATATAGCACATATAATAGACACACATTAATGCAAACCTGTAATCATTATTACATCGTTAAAGAGGAATTTCATGATGGATATCCTACACAAAGTAACATTGGATAAGCTTGAATCAATATAACTATGTATATGCCATGCATGACCCAATAATAATCCTGCGCTTAGTGGAGCAAAAGAGACTTACAAGCCATTTTTTTTCCAAAATTAGGTGCGCAGTCCCTGTAAAAACTTTTGTTTAAAGGGAAAGAGCACTTAATCTTGGAACAAAATATTCTATACATGAGTAATGCCCATGAAAGCTGGAAATCATTGAAATCATTAAAGTGGACATTGTTATTCCAGTAATGTCCAACCTGAAAACAGGATAGGCTCCATTCCGAGAATGCTTTGATTGGATGTTGCCCACCTCATTCAATCAGAGAATGCTTTGCGTTCATTGAGGAAGTGCAAAGCATTCTCTGAATGGTGTCCCTGTAGAGTGGCCAACCTCCTGTGTTCAAAATGAAGCAGGCAGTCAGTGGGGATCACTGGAGTAGCAGAGTCAACCTAAGTGATTTCCAGCTTCCGGGGCATCTGCCAGATATGGTATATATATAGTTACATTGGTCCAAGCTGGACCAATGTAACTATGTATAAAATATCTATACCTTGAAATCTGCTTTAAATGTATTTTTAAATGCAAATAGTGTAAGTATCTGAATTTGCCTCAATATCAGTCACAGCAGAGGTGGAGTGTAAGAGCAAGATGCAAGTATCAGTTTTTGGGTGGGTGTAGTGTGGTGCAGTGGCATTCAAGACATAGTGTTTGGTTGAAAGAAACAGAACTTGAGAAGAAAATTCAATGATACAAACATCCCATTGGGAAAACACCCAACTGGGAACACTCACAGCATGGCTGGCCAAAGTAGAACTGAGCAGTTCTTGAGCATGCTGTCAGCATCTTCCCCAGAGGGTGGAATGCAGCCTGGCTGGACTGTAACCAAGCTGGAGAATTCCAAGGCTAATCCCTTGCCTGTCCCTACACATCAGGAACCTCTCCCTACCATTAGCCATTTTCCATGACAGATGGGAAATCTTTCCATGACCTGTCTACTCACAAAAATGCACACTAAACGTGGGAGTCAGGGTCGTAAGTAGACTCTGCCTGGCCCAAAATGGTTGCCAGAGTCATGGGGGGTGGCAACATCTAACTGGATCGCTTCCCCGGTGACCCAGGAAACTATAGAGGAGCAGTTTCCTTGTGATTTACTCTCCTCCTGCACTGCCGCTGAGGTTGAGCACCACCTGCAGTGGAGAAAGTAGACTGCACCTGCATACAAGTTCATGTGCTAACAAAAGATATACCGACAGGAGGAGAGAGCAGGGTTCCAGTTGTAGTTGGCCATCATCAATGCAGTGTATGGAAAACATAACTTCTCTGAAGTGGGTCTTATGAAACGACACAATGGAACACCTAGACACACTATGGTGATCTAGGGTAAAAGGAACCAAAATGGCATTAACAGGTTACTTCTTATATGAGATTTCAGTGGTTGGGTGTACATCTACTTTAAATCAGGACAACATTTGCTTTTGAAAGAAATAGCAACAGGGTATTATGTTTCTTTGTCTGTAAGAATACATTTGTCTGTAAGAATAATTTGTTCATATTAAAGTGGAACTTACAGTTAGAAGTAACGTTAAGTCTAAGCTTATCTAAACCCCAAACAAATATGTGATATATTGCAGATTACTGGTCCTTAGAATTGGTGACCACCATCATTTTCTTTGTCTAGGCTAGGCTAGGATGCCAGCTGTGCATAAAGAGGTCTGGCCTTCAGGTATAGGGCTCTCCCTGGTTTGGAGCCTAGAATATGCTTGAAATTCAATGCACAAGAAAAGTACGACTCTTGAGACTTCCTGATCTGCTAGAACTGGAATGCACTTATCATTTTGGCATTGATGGAATGCTGGAATGAACATGACAAGTCTGGCTCCTTGCAGTAAGCAAAGCTAAAATCAAAATACTCCAAAGGTACTTTTTTTCACCACTTTATACAGGACAAGGGTTGTTAAGCCTGAAACATGTTATTTTTATTTAATTTTTGCCAAAATTTGCTGTTACAGAATTTATACAGTACACAATAGAAGGCAAGACAACAGTGTGAGCAATTAAAATAGTACAGAAATATCTAAGGTTTGCAGAGTGCACGATGTTTACAAGTGACGCGCACATAATGTAAATCCAACTATGCATAAAAGGCTGCAAAATAAAAAGCTACACAATGAGTCAATACTAAGTGCCTGCTCTCATTTGCCTCCCCATTGTCAATGAAATAGCAGCCGCATGTTGGAATTAAACAACACAGGGCTGGATTTCCATCACTGAGGAGTGTAGGCACACAAAGCAATTCTTGGTAAAGAATATCATGACAGTCTGTAGATACAGTAGGCTTATATGAGATGGCAGGAAAAGCCACCCCTTTTGCTTTTGCTTCCTATAGGCACAGGCCTATGTCTAAGCCTATTTTCATATTTGTGCATGCACACTTACCTGGCACGCACAGAAATGGGCTGCCCTTTAGCAGACACACCACTGTGGCATTAATTCTTAATGGCAGACCCACGCATCTGCTAATGTGAGTGTTTTTCCACAGACGCATGTGCCAAAATATAATATAGAAAATGTGGCAAAATTTATACAATCCACCCCATAAAACAAATACCAATATTTGCTATAAATGTTCAAAATATATAAAAAGTCCAAAAAGAAATAAATATAAATCCAAAAATTATGAAAAATATAAAAATGAAAATGAAAGTCCTTCCAATCCTTCCAATCCTAGTCACAATACACAGTGTTTTGCACTATTTTTGAATTTATGTTTGTTCACTTGATTCACTTTTTACACTAATTACCAAAAGGAAAAAATATATTCCTATTTGGATAATCACTAGAGCGTTGTCATGAATATTTTGTTGTATCAAAAAGATAATACACTATGTGATATTTCTTTTTTTGGAGGTGTTATCATCGTGGGAAAGGATTGGAAGGATTGGAAGGACTTTCATTTTCATTTTTATATTTTTCATAATTTTTGGATTTATATTTATTTCTTTTTGGACTTTTTATATATTTTGAACATTTATAGCAAATATTGGTATTTGTTTTATGGGGTGGATTGTATAAATTTTGGCACATTTTCTATATTATTGTTTCACATCTTCAAGGGTGAAGGTGTTATTTGTGCTATGGGGATTTAAGATTTTGTCTTAGTTGAATCTTTGAATTTGTTGCTTGTTGTATTTAAGGAAGTGGTATTTATAGATATGCATGTGCCAAAATGCATGGAGCCACAGCACCATTTGGTTCAGTGAGGCGCGATTTGTTTCTTTTATGCGTTTCTTGTGCATAGAGTAGCCCTTCGAAATGAATGGGTGGCCCTACATACGACACACGTAAACAACACCTAAGGCCTAGCTTACACAAGCGGTGCCCTCTGAGGAGCGATCTGTGTTGTATCACTGTCCAAAGGGCATTTAAAGTGGAAGTAAAGGCAAATCTTAACTAATTTTAAATCTATATAACCCAAAAAATCTGCGCACAGAGAGAGGGAGAAGAGAAAAATAAAATTAAAACTAATACAAATAGCAGCTGGACACTATACCCTGATACCAGGCATTCCAAATAAAGTATAAAGCAAACAATGCAGCGCACAACCTATAAAAACCAAACTAATGCCAAGCAAAAAATCCTAATCATGAGAATTATAACAATAAGTGAAAATCAATAATTATACAGTGTTTAAAAAGACTATGATAAAGATCAGATCAGATCAGTCCCACACGCCATGATGGAATCAGGAAACTTCCAAGAATAACCAGTGTGACACCATCCACTCCCATGCGAGGCTTACTGGAAGGCTTGTGACCCCCTACTAAGAGTGGTCAGTCAGCGCTCTTTAATATAATATTGGTAACATGGATATAGGATGGTCCTCCAAAGACAACCCGAAATAGTAACAGAGAATCATCTAAACCACCTCTTAAAATATTGGCTACAGACCCTCCAATAATAAATAATAAAACCGGAACTCGCAGTAGAATACATGCAATAAAGAGATGCTCCACATAGTGTAAAACAACCAGTATAAGGAAATTTATTGGATAAATCACTTACATGATGAGATGTAAAATCAGCATATACAAAACACCAAAGGAATTCCTTCCAGCTTCCAAAATGGCCACCAGCCAGTTGCGCATGCGTGGTAGTGAGTGTGCCCTGCTCTACCCTACGTGTTTCATCATACATGATGTCATCAGGTCTCAGCCACATTCTAAGCCTAATCTATCTAGTTAGTAAAGAAAAATTCCTATATTTACCTATTCTGCAGCCATTCTGGTTTGGTCCAGTCCCACGCTGAGCTGTCAATGGCGACTTCAGTGTGCAGCAGTGTGCAGGAGAGGCAACTGACAACGGAAGCCCCATAGTAACTCTGTGGTTGACTTCACATCTCAGGCATTTCCCAACCATCATAAGCTGTCTCCAGCACACAGAGGGCAACACTGGAGACCAGAGAGGCTGCAGAACATGTAAGTATAGTGATCTTTTCTTTACAGGGCTAGATAGATTAGGCCTAGAATGTGGCTGAGAGTAGGCTTAGAGTTAGTTAGGTTTTGCCTTTACATCCACTTGAAAATTAAAGGAGAACAGAGCTAGGGCATTAAATTGAATCTCACATACAAGTTTTTTCCATCCCGCTCCCAATCTCAAGAATAAACAGTAATAAATCTAGCCTTGATCAGGAACTATGCAGTAAAAGTCCAGTGATCTTATATGGAGACATTTTGGGGTATCCGCTTACTCCAGATTTTTTTTGTCCCCTCTGTGATGAAAAATAAAGTTCAGTGACAACAAAATTTCAAAAAAAGCATAAAGAAAAATTTAAATTACACCCAACATGTCAACATGCCTATGCACATATTTTTTAGACTGAAGAACCTCTGTAAGTCTTGATATACTGGGTAGCTATGTGTCAAGACTTAAAAGATGCAACCTCATCATTTATATTTTACCATAATATTGGATAATATATTGTTTTTGTGTACCCCAAAATCATTTTTAGTGTATTTTGTACTGAAATTTTAAGTTTTAGTAATCACTGCTAATATCTTGTGATATCTAAAATTGGAACTATAAATATTGAATTATCTATGGTGTCTACTTTCAGAAAATATATAACGTTTGGAGGTTTTAACTAAGCTTCAGTCCTAAAATGATTTTTTAAATTTGGGTGCAGAAAAATTAAAAAATCAACTCCAGCAGCAAATGGGTTAAAGGGATAAAAGATTATAAAATGTGTACGTGTTCCAAAGATGTACTATATATATTTCTCTATTTTATTTTGCCTTGACATATGCTTTAACTGAAAACAGTAGAATATTAACTAGGCTAGCTACGTTTATCTCAAATCAGGGAATACTGCTTTCATTCCATGATATACAGATGGGAAAAAATCTGTATAAGAAATATAATAATGAAAACATAGAAAAGCAAGCGAGTAAAATTGTCATGTTAAATATTACTTGCAAATAAATATTACAATAATAATGCAAACTGTGTGATTACTGGAGAAAAAACCTCTAGTCTCCCTTTTGGTTTTATATCAGTTTTATTTTGCATTAAAAAAATCATAGGTTTAGAAATAAATTTTGATATAATTATTTTTAGTATTTGTATATTTTTTACAAAAAAAAAAAACAACAGGGCATTTCTGTGGTTTGAGGTTTGCAATGCTGTCTAATACAGGTTGTCTAATAGGAAAGCCTAGCACTAGGTCTGCCCTTGTTGACAGCGTTTGCATACTATAGACCTAGATAATGTCCTCTCTATTTCGCCATTTGTGTACCCGGCTCTTTTACCCCCTTCCTGCCCAGGCCAATTCTCAGCTTTCAGCGCTGTCACACTTTGAATGACAATTGCGTGGTCATGCAACGCTGTACCCATATGACATTTTTATCTTTTTTTGAGACAGATAGAGCTTTCTTTTGGTGGTATTTAATCACTACTGGATTTTTTATTTTTTGCTAAACAAACCAAAAGCAACTGAAAATTTTGGAAAAAAATGTTTTTTCATAGTTTCTGTTATAACATTTTGTAAATGAGTCATTTTTCTCTTTCACTGATATGCACTAATGAGGCTACAGTGATGGGCACTGATTGGCTGCACTGATGGGCTCTGATAGACGGTACTAATGGGCACTGATGAGGAGGCACTGGTAGGTGACACTGATGGGAATTGACAGACATCACTGATGGGCACTGAAAGACAGTACTCATATATGACACTGATAGGCAGCACTGACTGACACTGTTAGGTGGCACTGACGGGCATTGATAGGCAGCACTGACTGGCACTGATAGGCGGCACTGATTGGCAGCACTCATAGGCGGGACTTATAGTTGGCACTGAAAGGCTGCTCAGATGGGTACTGATATGTGGTATTGATGTGCACTAGTAAACACTGATATGTGGTATTGATGTGCACTGGTAAACACTGATATGTGGTATTGATGTGCACTGGTAAACACTGATATGTGGTATTGATGTGCACTGGTAAGCACTGATATGTAGTACTGATGTACACTGGTAAACACTGATATGTGGTATTGATGTGCACTGGTAAACACTGATATGTGGTATTGATGTGCACTGGTAAGCACTGATATGTGGCATTGATGAGCACTGACAGGTGGTATTGATGAGCACTGACAGGTAGCATTGATGGGCACTGACGGGTGGCATTGATGGACACTGACAGGTGGCACTGATGGGGCTACACTGATCATCAGGGCACCGATCATCAGTGTAGATGACCCCTCTGAGGAATGCTGATTACCGACTCTCCTCTCCTCACGAGCTGTCAGTGTGAGGAGAGGAATGCCGGTAACCGGCATTTCCTTATTTACATGCGATCAGCTGTGATTGGACGCAGCTGATCACATGACAGAGCCGAAGTCATCGGCTCTTTCTGCTGATCAGTGATTCTCTATGTCCCAGGGACACAGCGCACCACCGATCACTGCGGTGCATGCTGTGAGAGCGCGCACGCATGGTTAGAGTGGGAGGATGTCCTATGACGTCATCCCAGAACGGGAGAACCGACGCCTGTCCGTCATTTCCTTATATGATGGGCGGGAGGCGGCTAAAGATCAGGAGGGGGGCATTGTCCCTCCTTTGAGTCCTTCAGCATGGAGCTCTGAAGGCTGCATGCTGTGATGGTGTGGAGTAGCTTGTTAGCACATGGATTCGTTGGACCATTCTTTTTTGATTGTACTGTAACTGGTGCCGTTTACTTGAACATGCTGCTGGGATATGTCATGCCACAGATTCAAGATGATTTTGGAGATGAGGACTTTTATTTCCAACAAAATGGGGTTCTTTGACACTACCACGTAAGGGCCTATCTTGATGAGAATCTGCCAAACAGATGGATTAGGTGAAGACATTCCGAACAATATCCTCCATTTTTACCAGACCTCATGCCACTGGGCTTTTTCCTATGGGGATTTCTAAAAGATAAAGTTTATGCTACAAAACCAGCAACCATTGACGAAATTAAGAGTAGCCATTGAAAGAGAATGCCTCCAAATAGCAAATCAAATGATTTTTGATGATTGTGATTCTATTGCTTTGTGTTATCAGCAATGCCTGGACCAGAATAGTCATCAGTGTGAGAAAAGGCGCTAAGTATAAAAAAGTACATCTATGTATTTTATCTAAAACATTTTCAAAGTGAACTATATGGTAATAAATACTGACTTTATAATACTTTAAATTGTGTATTCATTTTTAGGGACACCCAACAGCTGCAGGCCAGGTGACATACTGGTACGTTGCAACATTTCTTCCTGGGTTGCACACATGTGCGCCCCCTGCCAACCCTTGCATTGATTAGACACAGCACAAGTTTGGCAGTTGATTTCATCCAATGGTTTTGACTGAAGTCAGCTGATTGGCTGTGGCCATTCACACACAGAAATCTGTGTTGTGTATTGTGAACAGTGATCTGGCTGTTTCTTCTCCCTGCAAAGCATAGATAGTTAAGTAAAAGCAGCACAAATTACACACATCGCTAGGCACACAGTTAAACGTCTGATTGCCCCTAGATTATTATTATTATTATACAGTATTTATATAGCGCCAAAGGGTATGCTCAGCGCTGTACAGTAGCAAGGGGGACAGAACATGAGACAAGACAGTAACAATACGCTACACGAGGGGTTCGAGGGCCCTGCTCTTTCGAGCTTACAATCTAGGGGAGGGTAAGGTGGTACAGGAGGAGATGGCTGTGGGGGATGCAGTGGTGGGAGGAGTGGAGGAGGTTAGTTGTTAAGTGAGATTGGGTGTTAGGTGAGGTTGGGGTAGGCTTCCCTGAAGAGGAGGGTTTTCAGGATGCGCCTGAAGGTGAGGAGGGTAGGTGACAGTCTGATGGATTGGGGTAGGGAGTTCCAGGGGATGGGGGAAGTCCTGGAGAAGTCCTGCAATCGGGCGTGGGAGGAGGAGACCAGGGAGCTAGAGAGCAGGAGGTCCTGTGAGGAGTGGAGGGCACGGGTAGGGTAGTATTTGGGTATCAGGTCAGTTATGTAGTTCGGGGCGGCATTGTGAATTGCTTTGTAGGTCAGAGTTAGCAGTTTGAATTTGATGCGTTGGGCATTCAGGAGCCAATGAAGGGATTGGCAGAGGGGGGAGGCAGATGTGGAGCTGTTGGTGAGGTGGATGAGTCTAGCCGCTGAGTTTAGGATCGACTGGAGTGGGGATAGCGTTCGTTTGGGTAGGCCAGTGAGAAGGGAGTTGCAATAGTCCAGGCGTGAGATGATGAGGGAGTATACGAGTTGTTTGTTGGTGTTTGGGGGGAGGAATGTGCGTATCTTGGAGATGTTGCGGAGGTGGAGCCCCTTCCCAGCCAGTGTCATTAGTACAGTGGCAGCCTACAATATTAGCACTGATCATTGTATTTGTGTCACTATTGATGTCAGTATCAGTTAGTTAGTTCCCACAGAGTATTAGTTAATGTCAGATTGCCTGCTACACTATAACAGTCCCACTATAACTCGCTGATCACCTCAATTGATAGCGCTAGTATAAAAAAAACGAACTAAATAAAAATTCCAATATATATATATATATATATATATATATATATAGTATATATATATCCCATAGTTTGTAGACACTATAACCTCCACGCAAGCCAATTAATATACACTTAATGAGATTTTTATTTTACCAAACACATGTAACAATACAGCAATACATTTTGGCCTAAATTTATGAAGTAATTTGATTTTCTATTTATTTATTATTGGACATGTTTTATAGCTAAAAGTAGAAAATAATGTGTTTTTTTTAAATGTCATGCTTTTTTTGTTTATATACTAAAAAATTAGAAACCCAGTGGTGATCAAATACAATCAAAAGAAATCATTATTTGTGTGAAAAAAATGACAAAAATTTCATTTGGGTACAGCGTTTCATGACAGAGCAATTACCAGTTAAATTATGTCAGTGCTAAACAGCAAAAAATGGCCTGGGCATGAAGGGGGTGAAACCGAAGCTCAAGTGGTTAAAGAAAAAAGCAGAGCGCTGTACACCGATGACAACACACAGACCCCGATTTATTGTAGCTGACAACCTTAGTAACAGTCCCCATCCATGGGACCTCACCTCCAACGCATTTCACCAAACAGGGCTTACTTAGTAGTGTTCCTCATAGCCAACGTCAGCCAGTGTCATAGATGCATACATTCCAGTATATACACCATTGTTTGTAGATGCTATAACTTTCGCACAAACCATTTAATTTTCACTTATTGTTTTTTTTTTGTTCTTTTTTACCAAAGACATGTAGCAGAATACGTTTTAGCTTAAAATTTATGAAGCAATTAGATTTTTTGTTTTTTTTATTGGATATGTTTATAAACGAAAGTAGAAAATATTGTTTTGGTTCTTTTTCAAACTTCTTCATCTTTTTTCATTTATGTTGCAAAAAATAAAAAACCTAGTGCTGATCAAATAACACCAAAAGCTTTATTTGTGTAAAAAAAATGCTAAAAATGTAATTTGGGTAGTGTTGCATGCCTGTGCAATCGCCAGTTAAAGCAGCACAGCGCTGAATAGCAAAAAAATTTCTGGTTATGAGGGGATAAAACCTTCTGGAGCTCAATTGTTTAAATTGGTCTTGAAATAAGGAGAGAAAGTGAATGAGGAGGAAGTACAGCCCTTAAACGAAAGTCCCAAAGTCCTGTTACAATAAATTTCCGGTACGGGGTCCAATTTGGCATTTTGTATCGGTTTATGTTACTCCTTGCCTGCGACGATGTACAAACCATTAACATGATTTCCATTCCAGTCTTTAACTCCGGGGTCTGACGTGCACAGTGTACTCTCTGTGTGGGGTCGGCTGCCCTGGTATGTGTATTTTCATTGGGCTCTTGGAAGTTGTGTTGAATATATTGTTTGGTGTCTCTGAGTGTTTCATGATTGCTGGCTGCAGAAAACGTTCCACTTTGGCAGCTTAGCAACTCCCGAGGAAGAGGGGAAAAAAAAAGAGCAAGTTCCAAACTTTTAAGAGGACGTTGCAATCCCAAACAAGGAAGCATTATTTAAATTTACAATTGATGCAAAAAAAGCAGAAGACTTTGCAAAAATGGCTCCGTGTGAGATCTGCCGCATCTGCCGGTTGGTGACGGCAAATAAAATAATTCTCTTTGCTTTAACAATGTCTTTTATTGCCGAAAGGAAGTCCAAAGGAGATAATTTGTGTCAGAAAGCAGGAGAAGAGTATCTAAAAATGTTTGATAAATTGACTTCTCGTATCTTATTACCGTTAATATATCTGTGAAGACAAAGCGGTACATGATCTAGCACTACCTGTGGCGTATATTGTTTATAGAATTGTAAATACCGATGACAATTTGTTTAACTTATCCTAATATACTCATGTGAGAGCGAGCCTGCAAAGCTTTGACCTGACTGAATGAAAAATGTTGGTCTAGGGATGCTGTCAAGAAGGAGAGGGGTTAGGAATTAAAACAAAACAAGGTTACAATTTCCTGGTTGTGAGAGAGTGCGTAGGGAGTCTATTACTTTGACTCAAGCCGTATTTTATTTATGTTTTTATTAAATATTGAAATGTCCTGCAAGAATTTACCGTAAAAGAACTTGTAATAAAGTTCCAAGCAAAAATGGAACTTCAAAAGAACAGGATTCTGGGTAACTGCACTGAACATGAATTCCTCTGGCTTTGTGCAAAAACAAAAAAGTTCTTTTGAACTAAGTTGGTCTTGTCAGTGCAAGATGGCCTCATTGGAAGGGTCAGTCATTTCTAACTTATTGACCCGTCACAGAGTAAGGTAACAATTTTCTGTGGGGTGGGCATGTGATGGGTGTCTATAATACCCGAAAATACAACAGTGGAATTTTTAATTTTGTAAATATTGTTTCCTCCTGGTACTCGGGTTTCCTCCCACACTCCAAAGACATGCTGGTAAGTTAATTGGTGTCTGTCTAAATTGGCCCTAGTTACATAGTTAGTCTGGCTGAAAAAAAGACAAAAGTCCTACCAGTTCAACCATTAAAAAAAAAAAAAAAAAAGTTATAATCCTATACCCACAGTTGATCCAGAGGAAGGCAAAAAAAACCCCCAACAAAGCATGATCCAATTTGCTCCTGCAGGGAAAGAAATTCCTTCCTTCCTAGTATGTGTATGTATATGAGTTAGGGATTAGATTAGATTGTAAGCTCTTTGAGGGCAGGGACTGATGTGAATGTACATGTAACGTGTTGCATAAATTGCCGGTGCTGGCGGTCAGTACCAGAAGTAAATAATTAAATAATGTATTGTGAGAAGGAATAGAACAGCACAAGCAATACTGCTATACTATATACTATCAAACAGATTTTTGTATTTGTTTACTTATTTAAGTCAAGCACTTAGCACACATCACTTCTGCCCATACGGATACTGTGTCCCGCCCATGAGGAATCAGTGCACTCTTGCTCATGGACACTGAGTGGTAGGAGATCAGTTTACTGTGCAGTCTTACAACCAGGGTGTCATGGTCATGGCTCAGGCTCAAAGACCAGTAGCTAGATTAGTAGAGGGACTCCCACCGGCCAGCAGGATTAGTGTACAAGCAGGTCACCCTGGAGAATGAAGCAGGCTCACCTGAGGTGCAGAGTCTAAGTACTAACCGGTGTTCACCAGAGCTCCTGATGGGGCAGATGGGTTGAGATATTGGCTGGAGTGAGAACAATATTCTGGCAAACAGGAAATGTGGAGACGTGTATTATCAGGAAGTGCAGTTCCTGGGAGGAGCAAAGGGTTCAAGGTGCATGACAAACAAGTTCAAGGCAGGATCATTCAAGAAATTGTCCAGGGAGCTGTCCAGCATTACAGGTGGCTCAGGAAGAAGAGACATTGCCAGACACAGCAGTGGTCCCAGGTTAGGACCCAGGCCCTCCACAGGGACATTTCTAGGATTGTGAAAGACCTGGGACACCCTGAGTAACACAATAATGTGGTGAACATAGTGCTGCAAATGGTAGGCATGGTCTAATTGTGCTAGCAGAAAGGTGGGGTCTTAAAGTGGTATGGTATTAAAAATCCTGAGAATCCTGAGCCTGCTTACTGAATACGTGACACGTATATACCACAGTCCGTCAGTATCCACAAATTATGCTTTAAATATTGTGCCACAAGCAAAAGTCTTACAGACATACCCTAACCTTAGCACCTTAGCAAGCTAATTAATACTAGTGGCAGTAAAAACAGGCAGCTGAGCCACAGTTTTACGCCTGCATTACAATATAATAAACAACATTAAGGTTTACAATATATAATTTTTTTTTACACAATTTGCTTTTAGCAAAGAATTACTTTGCTTTAAGCAAGCATTTACCTGAATGACATCGATTCATTCAGGGGTTTTTTTTGTGCTTAGCTGTGATTTGCCCATGGCTAATCACATGACACAGCTGGACTGTGATTGGCCTAGCTTGTGTATGTGATCGCTGTGACCATTCACAGCTAGACACACTTGTATACAGTGGATGGCATGAAAGGAAGCCATCCATTGTATACTACTGTCATGTGACCTGCTGTGATTGGTCACAACAGGTCACATGGTACCGGAAACAAGGCCGGTACTCAGATCTGTCATCGGCCATGTCCGAGGTACACAGCCAGTGGCAGATTGCGCCGTTGCGCTGCTCTGCGGGCATGCAAACTGCGCATGCCTGAAAGGACACTATATGGCATCCACCCGGAGGGACGAGGGGTTTTGCAGGCCGCCATCTGGCTATAGGCCGGGCAGGAACCTGTTAATGAAGAACTTTTTTAAAAATAGTCAATTACTGCTTAGCAACCAGCAAATGATGAGAAAATGTATAGTTTGCTCATAAATATGTAATTACCATATAGTAAATAGTGCACAGGGTCAGGAGTATATAATGTACATTTTGTAAGGGTCAGAAGTATATAATATACAACATTATAGTTTATATAGAGTGGCAGTGATGAGTATGTAACACAGTGAAGGAGTCAGATGAATTGTCCCTTATTTTGTAGTAAATTCCTTTTACTTTCTTTGTGTCTTTGGAAGATGAAGCAAAAAAACAAAAATCTTTCCTGTGGGACAAAGGCATCAAAAATGTAAAAATATAAAATGACCTGGCAATATTTTTAACCATTCCTTACTTATTCTTAATTGAAAAAAAAAAAGGTTTTGGCTTTCTTTAAAATTTTCAAACTACAATTTTATGTTTTGTCTAGAATTAGATTTTTTTCTCTCTGTAGCATTGGGCCTAAAAAGACTCACCAGAACACTGATATCCATTTTGGAAGATTTTCCAAGGGACAAAAGTCACTAAGAAAGTTAAGGGTTCTGAGTGGAGATAAATCTTTAGTGAATGGGCTTGTGACTTTAGGGGGAAAAAAGGAAAATAAATTGTACGGCAGTGGTTATAACAAGAAAAGTGAATACTCGCTTCTTCTCCATTGCTATCCACTAAAGACTCACCACTGCTGGTCTTTTGGGTTAAATCACACCCATAGCCATTCAACCCACTCCTTAATAGCCTACTGAGCCAAAAACATACCCCCGGGGGGTGCATCATCAAGCTGCTCTGGGCTCACAGTACTAGTGAAAGGTGCTTATACATCATCACGTAAGGGTCATTTAGTTTGGGAGCAAGAACCATTTACCACCAGAGTGAAAAAGAGAAGGGAGAGGTCCCTATATATCACATGACCGACAACAAAACTTTGGAAAATTGTTTTTTACTGAACTGAATATATATATTTATTTTTATTTATATATATATATATATATATATATATATGTATACATATGAGCATTATCAGAGAAAATTATCAGATATTCAAAAAAAAAAAATATATATATATCTATACACACTGTTCACAGTTGCTAAATACTGTATATTACTGTAATGAGTTAAACATTTTTTTTTAAAGGCACATTTAAACTGGATATGTTGCTACCTTTCATTATTTAATAAAAGAAATGTCCTGGGCCACAAAATAATATGCATAAACTTTTCTTTGGTTTTAATAATTCGGCATTCTTGGGCAGTAATTGCTTTGGATGAAGCGAAAGAGAAGAAATTAAACATTCATAAATCAGAAGAAGTTTTGTAAACTCTAGCTGCAATCCAGAACCTATTTATTCTGCAACTAAATAATGTATTTGTAAAAGTAATGAGAACATGAATTTACAGGCTGTTCCCTGTGAGATTCATTCCTGGGGTTTAGATGTTAGGATGGGGGGATAAGTATCAAATAAGCTATTCACTTTTAGGGGAGAATTATAAGGAATTCTGCTCTTAAAGTGAACCAAGTTAGCAAAAATAAAATTCTTGGAATTGTTTGTTGTAAAGCTACAGCATATTTTGCCAGAAGAACCGAACCTTATATATTTAAAAAATATTTTTTGGCCTCCAGTTAAGTGGCTCCACTTCCAATTGATACCAGTCTAGCACAGCAGACACAAAGGTTGGATTCCCCATAAGTAATCTTTGGGTACCTTGCTATGTCAAAAAAGCACTAAAAAAAGATCTTGGTCTCAAGATCTCAATTATATGTCCTACACATACAGTATGTCCTACCTTAAGGTAGATTACAGGGTATAATACCATAAGGTAGGCTATAAAACCTAAAAAAAATTATGTGTGGAACCCAGACATTGCCAAAAAATGCAAGCCTCATTGGGATTTAGAGAGAAAAATGTTCAGTGACTTAAAGTGTTACTAAACCCACAAAAGTAAAATCAGTCTATATATGCAGTAAAGTATACTTGTTATACTCACTGTGGAACCTAAGGGATTAATCCTCGGTATTATGTAAAAAGACTGTTTGATCCTGTCTTCTCTGATCCTCCCCTTTTTCTACTGTCCCCAATCCATCTTCTGATAGTACAGAGCTTTAGGAGTCACTCTGCATATGCTCAGTTTAATGTGTACTGTTAGCTTTTTGTTCTTTAGGAGGGCGCATGTGATCAGCACAGGGCCAATCAGCACTGTTCAGACAAAGGGCCAGGGGTTAGGCAGCGTCATAAGACAGTCAGAGCAGAATGAAAACTCCTCCTACAAGATTTAACCAGTGCTCAGCTGGGCACTGATAGAAGTCACAAAACTGCTATATACTGCTGATGAGAAAAGGTATTTCGCTGTTCATATTGACTAAAATAATTGCATTTCCATATTCTGTGTACTGTGGGAGACCAGATATAGTGAACGCAGGGTCCTGGGTTTAGTAACACTTTAACTTTGTATGTTCCAACATCTAGTATGGCCTAGAGAAGAGAAAATAGATGGAGTGCCAGCATAACTAAACGGAAGAACAGCTCAGATAAGATCTAAACAATGTTAGTTCAGTGTGGAAGGGGCGTAGGTCTTACATGATTGGAGGCTGAAGGTCAAATGGGAAGGGTGGAGCCTCAAGGGTGGTTCGAGTGTGGGATGTTGGGTGGTCATTCTAGAAAGTTCAAGCATAGAGGGAACTTTCTCGTCCTGCCTTTGCAGTTTATGGTATGGCCAGATTTCGGTAGGAGTGTGGGGAGATTGTGTTGTTAAAAACATCTCAAAATTTAATTAGGATACACCATAAAAGAAAATGTTCACAGCAGTTTGGTGGGTTTAGGAGCTCATTGAGTTAGTGAATAACTGTATTGATACAAAACTGAAGGGCCCATCTAGGGTATGATGCTGCACTTGGTTGGTTATTGGTGGTTCTCCCAGGAGCTAGGTTCCCTGGGGGAAAATGTAGAGTTTGTAAAGTCATCAAGCCTGTTGGGGTGCAGTTGAGTACATGGACGATTCAAGTTATAGTTGTTTCTTTAAGGACACCCAAGACCCCCTCCTGGTTGGGGTGCAGTTGAGTACATGGACGATTCAAGTTATAGTTGTTTCTTTAAGGACACCCAAGACCCCCTCCTGGTTGCTTTGTTGAAATTGTTGGTTGTTATGTTTATGTGATGTTATCTATTTAATTTGTGAATAAAGTGGCTGCTGTGGCCATTTAAACCCATGTCAAGCAGTCCGTTTAAGGGGGTTGGTAGAAGAACCAAAGCTGACAAATCCTTTAGTCATGGTTTTTGCCAGTTGCTCCTTGGAAGACCCATCACAAGAGCCTTCCAAGAATATCTCATTCTCGAACTGCCAGATCTTCTGAGTTTAGGAATGAGGAACAGATGAATGCATGGGCGCATGGTGCATTTGCAAGATAAAACCACATGATGTCATGCACCTAATCCTATGCATGCACCATACATCGATACACTCATATGCTGATTAAAAAGATTTGGTGAGTGTAAAGATTAGTGTGTTCCATGACAGGCAGAAATGTGTTTAGGGATGTATGTGTTCAGAGTCATATGCCCGGCAATCTGGATATACACCCTGAATGCATATGGTCCTAAGTGCG